>NC_133620.1:41007120-41199620 GCF_048593235.1 Sminthopsis crassicaudata
AAATAAATTTCCTACCCAAAGGGCAGACCCCACACAGATTTTTAACAATGAGCAAGAAGCTGAAGAGAATGATTGACACCTTCTATACAGAGAAAGAGCAGGTATCCAACCCCTACGAGGCTAACAGCAGAGAGTCTCCAGATAGCACCCTAAAGGGGAATGATACCTGCCCACCATCACATAACTCTCTCCTAGAAGAAACTATTAAAAAGTTAAGAGAGTTTGAAGAAAAATGGGGAAAGAGAAGCTATGATAGAGAATAACAACGTCCTGAAATTTGAGTTGGAAAAAATAAAGAATTCACAGGAGGTGCAGGGAAACAAAATTTGTGAATTAGAAAAGGTTAAAAAATCACAGGAAAGCAGGATTTGTGAATTTGAAAAAGAAAATAACTCACTAAAACAATTAGTGAAATGGAAAAAAATTCAACAGGGCAAAATAATTCATTTAAAAACTCAATTGGAACACCATATACCAAGATAAGATCAAAATGGGTCCATGATTTAGGCATAAAGAGGGAGATAATAAATAGATTAGAGGAACAGAGGATAATCTACCTCTCAGACTTGTGGAGGAGGAAGGAATTTATGACCAGAGGAGAACTAGAGATCATTATTGATCACAAAATAGAAGATTTTGATTACATCAAACTAAAAAGTTTCTGTACAAATAATACTAATGCAAACAAGATTAGAAGGGAAGTAACAAATTGGGAAAATATTTTTAAAAACAAAGGTTCTGACAAAGGTCTCATTTCCAAAATATATAGAGAACTGACCCAAATTTATAAGAAACCGAACCATTCTCCAATTGATAAATGGTCAAAGGATATGAACAGACAATTCTCAGAGGAAGAAATTGAAACTATATCCACTCACATGAAAGAGTGTTCCAAATCACTACTGATCAGAGAAATGCAAATTAAGACCACTCTGAGATACCACTACACACCTGTCAGATTGGCTAAGATGACAGGAACAAATAATGACAAATGTTGGAGGGGATGTGGGAAAACTGGGACACTAATACATTGCTGGTGGAGTTGTGAAAGAATCCAGCCATTCTGGAGAGCAATCTGGAATTATGCCCAAAAAGTTATCAAACTGTGCATACCCTTTGACCCAGCAGCGCTACTACTGGGATTATATCCCAAAGAAATACTAAAGAGCGGAAAGAGACATATATGTGCCAAAATGTTTGTGGCAGCTCTTTTTGTTGTAGCTAGAAACTGGAGGATGAATGGATGTCCATCAGTTGGAGAATGGTTGGGTAAATTGTGGTATATGAAGGTTATGGAATATTATTGCTCGGTAAGAAATGACCAGCAGGAGGAATATAGAGAGGCCTGGAGAGACTTAAATCAACTGATGCTGAGTGAAATGAGCAGAACCAGAAGATCACTGTACACTTCAACAACAATACTGTATGGGGATGTATTCTGATGGAAGTGGAAATCTTCAACATAAAGAAGATCCAACTCACTTCCAGTTGATCAATGATGGACAGAGGTAGCTGCACCCAGAGAAGAAACACTGGGAGGGGAATGAAAATTGTTAGCACTAATATCTGTCTGCCCAGGTTGCATGTACCTTCGGATTCTAATGTTTATTGTGCAACAAGAAAGTGATATTCGCACACATGTATTGTACCTAGACTATATTGTAACACATGTAAAATGTATGGTATTGCCTGTCGTCGGGGGGAGGGAATAGAGGGAGGGGGGGTAAATTGGAAAAATGAATACAAGGGATAATATTATAAAATATATATATATATATATATATATATATATATATATATATATATATATATAATAAAAAAAAAAGAAAAAGGCAAAAAAAAAAAAAAACTCAATTGGGCATATACAAAAAGAACTAAAAAGTGTGAATGAAGAAAATAACTCATTAAAAATCAGGACTGAACAAAAAGAACTGAATGATTCATTGAGAAACCAAGAATCAGTCAAACAAAACAAAAAAAGTGAAAAGCTGGAGAATAACATCAAATACTTAATGGGAAAACCTTTAGACCTGGAAAATAGATCTAGGAGAGATAATCTGAGGATTATTGGACTTCCCAAAAATTATGATGACAAAAGAGCCTAGATTCTATTTTACAGGAAATCATCAAAGAGAACTGTCCAGAGATAATAGAAACAGAAGGGAAAATAGGCATTGAAAGAATTCATCAAACACTTTCTGAAAAAGACCCTAAAAAAAAGTACTCCACGGAACATTGTGGCTAAGCTGCAGAACTACCAAACTAAGGAAAAAAATACTGCAAGCAGCTAGGAAAAAATAATTCAAATATCAAGGTGCCACAATAAGGGTCACACAAGATCTGGCTGCTTCCACATTAAAGGACCAAAGGGCCTGGAACCTGATATTCCGAAAGGCAAAAGAACAAGGATTGCAACCAAGAATAAACTACCTAGCTAAGTGTAGCATTTTCTTCCATGGAAGAATATGGTCATTTAATGAAACAGAGGAATTCCATTTGTTTCTAAGAAAAAAACCAGACTTAAAAATTTTGATCCACATCCACAAGACTGAAGAGAAGCAGAAAAAGGTAAAAAGAACTCTTGAGAACTGTATCTCTGATGTGGATATACAGAAAGTCCACATGGATAATTTGATTTTACTGATATAATACAAAAAAAAAGGGAAGTAGTAAAGGGAAGGGGATAGTATCAGAAAAAGGGGAAGGAGAGATAAAAAGAGGGAAACTACATCCCAGGAAGAGGCATAGAAAATCTACTACATCTGAGGGAATTTAGAGAGGGGGAGAAACATTGTGTGAATCTTACTCTCATCAGAGTAGACTCAAAGAGTAAATAATTGACATATTTGTTTTTCAGAGAATCCTCTCTCACTTCATTAAAAGGGGGAGAGGAAAAGGGAAAAGGAAAAGGGGAATAAGGGAAGGGTACAAGAAAGGGGAAGGGACTTAAAAGGAGGGGGGAGGGATACTAAAAAGGGAGGGCTTCGTATCACAAGTGGGGTCTATAAATTAAATACTGGTGAAGGAGTTCAGGGGGGTCAAAGGGAAAAAAAGCATAATCAGGAGATAATATGATGGCAGGAAATACAGAATTAGTAATTTTAACTGTAAATGTGAATGGGATGAACTCTTCCATTAAATGGAGGCGGATAGCAGACTGGATCAAAAGTCAGAACCCTACAATATGTTGTTTACAGGAAACACACTTAAAGCAGGGAGATACATACAGAGTAAAGGTAAAAACTTGGAGCAGAATCTATTATGCTTCAGGTAAAGCCAAAAAAGCAGGCGTTGCCATTCTTATCTCAGATCAAGCAAAAGCAGAAATTGATCTAATTAAAAGAGATAAGGAAGGAAACTATATCCTGCTAAAAGGTAGCATAGACAATGAAGCCATATCAATACTAAACATCTATGCACCAAGTGGTATAGCATCTAACTTCCTAAAGGGAAAGTTGAGAGAGTTGGAAGAAGAAATAGACAGCAAAACTATAATAGTAGGAGATCTCAATCTTGCACTCTCAGAATTAGATAAATCAAACCACAAAACAAATAAGAAAGAAATTAAAGAGGTAAATAGAACATTAGAAAAACTAGGTATGATAGACCTTTGGAAAAAACTGAATGGTGATAGAAAGGAGCATACTTTCTTCTCAGCAGTTCATAGAACCTATACAAAAATTGACCATAAAGATCTCAAAATTAAATGCAGGAAGGCAGAAATAGTAAATGCCTTCTTCTCAGATCACAGTGCAATAAAAACTACATTCAATAAGAAGTTAGGGGTAAATAGACCAAAAATAATTGGAAACTGAATAATCTCATCTTAAAGAATGACTGGTGAAACAGCAAATTATAGAAACAATTAATAATTTCACCCAAGATAATGACAATGATGAGACATCATACCAAAATTTATGGGATGCAGCTAAAATGACAATAAGGGGAAATATTATATCTTCAGAGGCTTATTTGAATAAAATAGAGAAAGAGAAGATTAATGAATTGGGCCTGCAATTTTAAAAGCTAGAAAAACTTGAAATACTAAAATTAAAAGGAGAATTCAATAATATTGAAAGTAAAAAAATATTGAATTAATAAATAAAACCAAGAGTTGGTTTTATGAAAAAGCCAATAAAATAGATAAACCTTTGGTAACTCTGATCAGAAAAAGGAAAGAGGAAAATCAAAAGGGGGATCTTTCCACCAATGAAGAGGAAATTAGAGAAATAATAAGGAGTTACTTTGCCCAACTTTATGCCAATAAATTTGATAACTTAAGTGAAATGAATGATTACCTCCAAAAATATAGGCTTCCTAGATTAACAGAGGAGGAGGTAAACAGCTTAAATAGTCCCATTTCAGAAAAAGAAATAGAACAAGCTATTATTCAACTCCCCAGGAAAAAATCCCCAGGACCAGATGGATTTACATATGAATTCTACCAAACATTTAAAGAACAATTAGCCCCAATGTTATATAAACTATTTGAAAAAATAGGGGATGAAGGAGTCCTACCAAACTCCTTTTATGGCACAGACATGGTACTGATATCTAAACCAGGTAGATTGAAAACTGAGAAGAAAACTATAGACCAATTTCCTTAATGAATATTAATGCTAAAATCTTAAATAAGATATTAGCAAAAAGACTTCAGAAAATCATCCCTAGGATAATACACTATGATCAAGTAGGATTTATACCAGGAATGCAGGGATGGTTTAATATTAGGAAAACTATTAGCATAATTGACCATATTAATAATCAAATTAATAAAAAACATATGATCATCTCAATAGATGCAGAACAAGCATTTGATAAAATCCAACATCCATTCCTACTAAAAACACTTGAGAGTATAGGAATAAATGGACTATTCCTTCAGGAGCATATATTTAAGACCACCAGTAAGCATAATATGTAATGGAGATAAACTGGAACCTTTCCCAGTAAGATCAGGAGTGAAACAAGGTTGTCCACTATTACCATTATTCTTCAATATTGTATTAGAAATGCTAGCCTCGGCAATAAGAGTCGAGAAAGAGATTAAAGGAATAAGAGTAGGTAATTAGGAAATCAAACTGTCACTCTTTGCAGATGATATGATGGTATACTTAGAGAACCCCAGAGATTCTAATAAAAAGTTATTAGAAATAATTAACAACTTTAGCAAAGTTGCTGGATACAAAATAAATCCACATAAATCCTCAGCATTTTTATACATCACCAACAAAATGCAACAGCAAGAGATACAAAGAGAAATTCCATTCAAAACAAATGTCGAGAGTATAAAATATTTGGGAATCCATCTACCAAAGAAGAGTCAGGAATTATATGAGCAAAATTACAAAACACTTGCCACAAAAATAAAGTCAGATTTAAATAATTGGAAAGACATTCAGTGCTCTTGGATAGGCCGAGCAAATATAATAAAGATGACAATATTCCCCAACTAATCTATTTATTTAGTGCTATACCAATCAGACTCCCAACAAACTATTTTAATGACCTAGAAAAATAACAACAAAATTCATATAGAAGAATAAAAGGTTGAGAATTTCAAGGGAATTAATGAAAAAAAAGTCAGATGAAGGTGGTCTAGGTATACCTGATGTAAAGCTATATTATAAAGTAACAATCACCAAAACCATTGGGTATTGGCTAAGAAATAGACCAGTCGATCAGTGGAACAGATTAGGTACAAAGGACAAAAAAGGGTACAACTATAGCAACCTAGTGTTTGACAAACCCAAAGATACCAACATTTGGGATAAAAATTCATTATTTGAAAAAAAATTGTTGGGAAAACTGGAAATTAGTATGGCAGAAATTAGATATGGATCCACACTTAACACCATATACCAAGATAAGATCAAAATGGGTCCATGATTTAGGCATAAAGAATGAGATCATAAATAGATTAAAGGAACAGAGGATAGTCTACCTCTCAGACCTGTGGAGGAAGGAATTTATGACTAGAGATAATTATTGATCACAAAATCAAATATTTTGATTATATCAAACTTAAAAGCTTCTGTACAAACAAAACTAATACAAACAAGATTAGAAGGGAAGTAACAAATTGGGAAAATCTTTTTATAGTTAAAGGTTCTGATAAAGGTCTCATTTCCAAAATATATAGAGAACTGACCCTAATTTATAAGAAATCAAATCATTCTCCAATTGAAAAATGGTCAAAGGATATGAACAGACAATTCTCAGATGATGAAATTGAAACTATATCCACTCATATGAAAGAGTATTCCAAATCATTACTGATCAGAGAAATGCAAATTAAAGCAACTCTGAGATACCACTACATACCTGTCAGATTGGCCAAGATGATAGGAACAAATAATGATGAATGTAAGAGGGGGTGTGGGAAAACTGGGACACTAATGCATTATTGGTGGAGTTGTGAAAGAATCCAACCATTCTGGAGAGCAATTTAGAACTATGCCCAAAAAGTTATCAAACTGTGCATACCCTTTGACCCAGCATTGCTGTTATTGGGATTATATCCCAAAGAAATACTAAAGAGCGGAAAGGGACCTGTATGTGCCAAAATGTTTGTGGCAGCTCTTTTTGTTGTAGCTAGAAACTGGAAGTTGAATGGATGTCCATCAATTGGAGAATGGTTGGGTAAATCATGGTATATGAATGCTATGGAATATTATTGCTCTGTAACAAATGACCAGCAGGATGAATACAGAGAGGTTTGGAGAGACTCACATGAACTGATGCTGAGTGAAATGAGCAGAACCAGAAGATCACTATACACTTCAACAACAATACTGTATGAGGATATATTCTGATGGAAATGGATATCTTCAACATAAAGAAGATCCAACTCACTTCCAGTTGATCAATGATGGACAGAAACAACTACACCCAGAGAAGGAACACTGGGAATTGAATGTAAACTGTTAGCACTACTGTCTTTCTACCCAGGTTACTTATACCTTTGGAATCCAATTCTTAACGTGCAACAAGAAAATTGGATTTACACACATATATTGTATCTAGGTTATACTGTAACACATATAATATGTATGGGATTGCCTGTCATCTTAGGGGAGGGATTAGAGGGAAGGAGGGGAAAATTTGGAAAAATGAATACAAGGGAAATTGTTATTAAAAAAATTACTCATGCATATGTACTGTCAAAAACATTTTTATAATTATAAAATTAATTTTAAAAATAGAAGAAAAAAAGGATTCACCAATCCTGAAAGCAGGTCTTAGGTTGGAGGTATTTCCAAGGTAGAAAGGCTGCTAGTGAGGAGAAGGTCAAGTATTAATTCCCCTCTTCTATGAAAAGAAAGGTTTTATGATCTCTAAGATCTTTGCTAAATCTCTGATCCTGGATTTTTTTAAATTAAATTTTATTTTGATCTTAGCTTTTTGATAGTAAAAAAAATCATTGTTCGTTACCCAAATTCTGTCTCTGACACTTCCTGGTAATTTAACCTCCCAGGAGAGGTTACTTTATTAGTAAAGTGGAGGAGCTAGATGAGATGACCATGAAGATCTCACTAAACTCTATAGATTGAAGTCATTATGGCTGGGAACCAATGATATGATTCTATGGAACAGGAAACTGGGATTAAAAATTTAGAGCTGGAAAAGACCTTTACCATTATCTAATCCAACCTTCTCATTTTAAAGATGAGAGAACAGAGAAAAATAGGGGTTAATTCACATAACTAGGATTTGAACCCAGGTCCTCTTGCCCTAAATACAGGAGTTTTCCTTCTATACTACACTGCCTCTTTAATTGTAACAATCAATTTTTGCTTTGGAGAACTTAAAGGTTTTTTTTTCTTGATTGAATGAATTTCACTATAGAGATAACATCATCAAAAAAATTATTTCCGGTTTCTACTTCACAAAAATGGGGCCAACTGTCCCAACTTGAGCTGACTTTTTTATGGGTGTTTCTTATTCTTCTATTAACCATCAAAAAGTGAAATCTCTTTTTTCTCCTCCTCGTCCTTTTTTTCACTCTTCTTTTACCACCCTTGTTTGACCCTTGAAAGATACTACTTATTTAAAGGTTATAGTCTGTGGATTGTGCCATTTTCAGGCTCACTTACATGCAGTTCAGCCGGATGGCCTGCTGCCGACGCTGCTGCCATTTCAGACAAAACTCAGGCCAGTTTTCCAAAGAGCAAAGCAGATGAGAGACACAATTCTCCAGACTGCTCTGGACAATGAACCCTCATTTATTTAGCCTCACTCAAGAACAAGAGATTTCCCACAAGTGAGTTTTCAAAAAAGCTAAATTCTTTTAAGATGCAGAAATTAGTTTTAATTTCTAATATAGCATACTTCCCAGGCTTCTCAAAACAAATATATATTATGCTTATTTAACAGTACTGTGCTTTTTGAGGTCCAGTATCTATTTTTATGGTTTTCTATCATTGCTTTTTCAGTCTGATTGTCAGGTTTTTCTTAGAACACAGAGACAGGGCAGGTCATCAGATGCCTCAGTGAGCTAGATGCTGGTGTGCTGATGGCTGGTGGGATGAATTGTAAAGTGAAGCATGGTCTTATGTTGGGATTAGATACAGTATGTTAAAGGGAATTTTCATTAACCCATCTGTAATGACTCCTCAGCCTTGGCCATATTTGGGCAAAGTCCCAAATATGTGAGATGAGTTTAGGAGTCGAAAAGTAGGGATGATTTCTGGAAGTCTAGGTCTGAAAAATCACAATTTTGATAGGGGGGAGTGAGAAGCATATTGATAAAAAAGATGCCCATACTTAGTATTCTTAAGTGTCCTGTAGCTAACCAAATGGGGTTTATGGTCTGAAATAGTTAAAATATAAAAAGTTTTAGGCAAGTTTGAAATTTATTTTTTAGAAAAGTTATTATTATTTACAGAATAGAAAAAAGAGACAAAACAGAACAAAACAAAAACATTGTCATGCCCAGCAGAACTTCAGGGAGGATTCAAAATATATAACAATACATTTCCAGTTGAAGAAAGGATATATAATGGTAGAAGAAATTATATTCATGAGTGCCCATCATTTCTTTGCTTCCTTGTAGGTTGTTCTTTTGTTCTCTGCTGTGTATTTTTAAAACTTTTTTCTTTTTCCTTCCTTTTAGCCCCCTCCAATTCCCCCAAGCATCACATAAAATTAACACAAATATATTTAATAGATAAATACATATACACATATGTGTACATATCCACAGACCACACACATATACATATATTTATATACACACATATAGATAACATGCATACATATCTATATATACACAGACTTTAAGACTGTATCTCCTTTTCTAGTTCCTTCCCCCCTAATATTGTTTTTCTTGGATGGTTTTTATTTTATTTTATTTTTTCCTCAATGTCTCTCATTTGATTTTTAAATTCTTTTTTGAGCTCTTCTTATAAGTTCTCTCTGGACATATTTCTTTGGGGTAGAAGCTTTTTTTACGTCAGTGTCCTCTGAAGATGAACCCTGGTCTTCCTATTTCCATAGTAAGTTTCTATGGTAGGGTTCTTTCTTTTTTGTCCATTCATTTTTTTAATGGGAAATTTTAGTGTAAGTGCCTAATTGTGGGATGGGGGCATGGTGCCTTTAATTCATTTCAGGTCTCCCCTCTAACCTAGCACCCCAAACCCAGGGCTCCCCCCCTTCTGTGAGTGCCCACAGACAGCAGCATTCCTGCTCCACTGCCTCTGTACTCCTGATTTGCTGGCTCCCTCCTGCCCTCGGCCTGCCTCTGCAACACAGCTGGGCCTGAGGTTCCCTCAATCTTCTTGGACTCAGACCTTGATTCCTCACACTGTCCAAGAGATGAAAGTTCCTGGGGTTTCTGCTGAAGTGCCAGCCATCTCAACTTGCTCTAGGGGTCCCCACTTAGTGTTTCTGTGCAGTTAGCCTGGAGGCCTGTGTACTTCACACTTGGTCCAGGGTCTGTTTTCAGATCTTCTGAGGTTGTCCCTGAAGGACTCCTGTTCTACCCCAAGTCTTTTGATTTTTCACTAGTCTATGTTTGCTCTGAGGAGCAAATTTGCTCTGTTTGTGGGGGAAATCTGGAGAGCGTGAAATTTACTGACCTCCTCCACCATCTTCCAGGAATCCTCCCCAAATTTGCCATTTGCACCAACAAGCACAGGACAAAGAAAATGCAGGTGGATGAAGTCACTAAAGAGGCTTCACAGAGGGCTGGCACCTGAGTTGAGCCTTGAGGGAAGCCAAGGATTCTGAAAGACATAGAAAAAAAAAGTACTTTCCTAGAATGTAATGCAAGAAGGCAGGGGAGAGTGTCAATTAAGGAAACATCTAGTAGTTCAGTTGGCCTAGAGAATACAGTACAAAAAGGAAAGAAGAGAATTAGCATTTATTAAATGTCTACTATGTGCTGGAAACTATGCTAAGCACTTGCAAATATCATCTCAGGTAGGTGCTGTTATTATCCCCATTTTTACAGTTAAATAACTTGCCCAGGGTTACCCAGCTACTAATAAGTATCTTAGGCAGAATTTGAAGTTTTTTCCTAACTAGAAAAATGAATTGTGTGGAAAAAAGCAATGGGTTCTAAGAAGTAGAGGGTCTTAAATGCCAGGCTATGAATTTGGTATTTTAGCCTATAGGGAACCCTATAGGGATAATGGATTGGAGGAAGAGGGAAGAGAGTGGAAGCAGGAAGACCAATAAGTAGATTATTATGGTTGTCTAGGAAAGAACTGATGAAGTAGAGTGGTGTTGGAGGAAAGACAGGGGCAGATGTTTGAGATGATATTGAGAGGACATGGAAAGTGATTGACTATAATGCATGGGGAGGGGGAAGGGAGAAAGTCAAGAATGAATCTAGGGTCTAGGATTACAGATCTTGGTGATTGGGAGAATGATGGTACCTCAATAGAAAGAGGGAAGTGTAGAGCAGAGGAAGGTTTGTAATGAAAAGGGAATGAATTTGGTTTGATATAAATCAAGTTTGAGGTGCCTAGGTGACAATCAAGAAGAGATATTCAGCAGGTATTTGACAAAGTGTGCCTGAAGTTTAAGAGAGAGATTAAAGTTGGATATATCTATTTGGGAGTAATCAGTGCAGAAATGGCATTGAACCCCTGGGAGCTGCTGAGATCATTAATAGAAAGGATGAAGAGAGAGAAGAGAAGAGACATAGCAATTTAGAACCAGACAGATATATATATATATATATATATATATATATATATATATATATATATATATATATATATATATATATATATTTAAAATAAAACTAAATTTATATTGTTTTACAGTATTAAAAAATTCAAAATTTTAGTTGTAAGGATAATCTCTTATTTATTTTAAGGAAGTAATTCAGATAAATTATAGATTTCTAAGAATTGTGTATTTCAAATGAAATTTTTTTCTATTGCTCCACATTTCTTCCCTTTTCCCCCCTCTGCTGCTTGCTGAATTTCAATCATTCTCCCCTCTGTCCTGACTAGAGCTATGGGATCTATTAGTCTTGGCAGTCACTCTCTACAAGAAAGATCAGAGGCAACAGAAGATTCCATTGGACTGGATTGTTGATATTAGGCCAGATTTTCATGCCTTGTACTACTTCTTTGGGAATTGCCCATGTCTAAAGTTAAGAATTATTGGGCTGAAAGGTCAGTATTTGTAATTCAGGATTATTTGCCTGGCAAATGGAACAGACCCTCCTGAGGAACTAACATGGTGATCACCGGCTCCAATGGGCCAATCCTTAAGCAGAATAGAATAATCTTGGTTTCTTTGATCCCTAGTTCATCAGCCAGTTTATTTTATTTTTAACTTTAAGCATTTTTTGGTCTAGACTTGTAACTTCATCAGTGTTGGAAGCTTCTGGCAAGGAATCTGATCTATAAATGTAGATCAGCACCTGTTCTGCAATTTATAATCTTGGAGACTTGACTGGGTCATGAAGGGGCCAGGTGACTTGGTTAGGATCACACAAGAAGTATGTATCAGAGATAAGATTTGAACCTAGATTTTCTATTAGTCAATACCAAATCCAGAATCTCCCCTTTTAAAATAAAGCTAAACTCTTTTGTGCTTTATCTCCTCTGAGTTAGCTGTAAGATGCTTTCAGATCTTAATGTTCACATTAATTAGCCCACTGTAATTATCCATTAGAAATTAAAATACCCATTTCAGGATAGACTACACTTCCCAGTTCAAGGTTCAGGAGGAAATGGTTAAAGGATCTTAGCATCAAAAGAAAACTGGATGCATCCATCATCTTAGGCTAGAATGGAGAACTGGTGACTTGCTAGATACAGGAAGACATTATTTTCCTTCAAATATACATAGCTATTGCTTTGTTTTCTGTGAGAGTTACACAGATAACCTGGAACATATTTCTGCTCTGATGGAGCAGTATATTCAGTGATTTATACACAAAGGTAGACTGCTCTTCTCAAATTAGTAAGACATACCATTAGAAATGTTTTAGACAATGGGGAAGAGTAGATTATAGGAATTATAGATGAGCCATTTATTCTATTTTTATATTCATCAGTTATATTCATTAGGCAGCATTCTACCAAAGCATATGGACTAAACATCCATTGTGGTAGGAAAAGTAGGGAAGGCAAATTAGTATTAGTCCCTGACCTCAAGAACCTTACAATCTAATGGAAAAATGAGACACAGACCTGAGCAATAACAAAAAGCAAATACGTGTGATTGTAGGAGGGATTAGTCAGGGACACACACACACACACACACACACACACACATATATTTTTGAGAAAGCCCAGGATATAATCATAGAAAGGGGAAGAAATCATATACCTTTATGAAGTTGGAAATAGTTTTTTATTGCTTTCATTAGAATAGGGAGCAGGAAGAGCCTGGCCATGACTCTTGATGGTTTAAAAACTATGCTGTTAGTCCATACAAGAGCCAGTGGTTGATCATAAGACATTCTTTCCAAACAGAAAACAGTTATCATGTTAGGGAAGAGGCAGCTGCATGGAGTATAAATGATCTTTGGCAATTAAGAAGAGAGGCAACCGTAAATTCAAGAAAGAACTAGTCCTGAAAATGTAGTGTTGAACTTCAAAGAGGAAGTCCAATTGGACAACAATGCATTAAAGACAAAGCATGGGTGCAGGTGTGTGTGTGTGTGTGTGTGTGTGTGTGTGTGTGTGTGTATATGTGTGTGTGTTTGTGTGTGTGTGTGTGTGTGTATGTGTGTGTGTGTGTGTGTGTGTGTGTGTGTGTGTGTGTGTGTGTGTGTGTGTACACAATGTAAGGACTACATTGGAGGAGGTTTATCAAAGATCTGGAGTCCTGCAAGCCTCAAGCACATGTAATTCACTAACAACGCACTCTAAATTTGTGTCTACTTTTCCCACTAGGTATGTATTTGTGGAAGAATGTGTTTTAGGTTTATGGAAGAAATGCTTTGGAGCTAGTATTTTTAAGACTATTCCTATAAATGCATTCTCTTTGAGCTAATTTTATCTATTGATTGATTATTAAGTGTATACCCACCAGTGGGGACTTACAAGCTGTAGTTTTAGAAATGTAGATCCATGAGGTATATTAGATCTTGGAAGTATTCCTGCCCTGTGGGGAAGTAGTCCAGAGAGGGTGCTAGTGGGAAAATATTAATAGCCACAAGGCAGAACACAATTAACTACCAAATTTACACAGTTATTTACAAGAATGAAAGTTAAAGGTAGACTGGAATATCCTGGAAAGTTTCATAGGTTAATAGAGTTTTTATCATAGTTAAGAATAGTTAGAATTTGGAGGAATGTAGGAATATGGGAAGAGTATGTGAGGTTTGGACATAATGATTAAATGAGCATCAATAGGAAAAAATTCTTTGAATTGAATTGACATTTGAATGACCTTAATAAATCCTTTGGCTGTAGTGAAGGATTTAGGATTTAGAGAATGGTAAGAGGCAAGCCATATTAGGGCTAGTTTTGAAAGGCCCTATATTGAAAAATTTGAATCTTATTTTAAGGTTGACCCAAGCAATGAGTAGCCACTAAGTAAAGGTTTTTGAGTTGGGAAATACCATGATTAAAAAAAAACTTGCTAAGAATAAGATTTCAGTAGTGATTTATAGAATAAATTAGAAAGTTAAGCCCAATAACTAGAAAGTTGGTTGGTTGCTGTCCTTCATGCTTGAAAAGGATGAAAATGACAATCCCTAGGAGCAAGTATGCCTGACTGTGACTGATCAAACCAGTTCAAGATCAAAAGGCTGTATTACAGGTCAGGCACAAATAGTCCCTATGAACTTCCATTGGAAGTGTAGATAGCTCCAAATTTGTGCATCTCACACTGCTTTTGGGTTACCATAATTCTGTTTTGTTCATAGAGCACAGTGCCTTCTTTGATGTCCCATGCAAGGTGGTCTTCAATCCCAAAGGTTTTCACAGAAAATTTGAGTGTGTCCTTATAGCACTTCTTCTGATCTCTGTGTGAGTGCTTGCTTTGTTTAGTAAGTTATCTGTAAATAGTCTCTCAGGCAAATGTATATTTGGCACATAAACAACACGGCTGGTCATTGGAGTTATACTCTGTGGCAGAGTTTGAATTCTGAAGTTAGCTTGATAAAGGATCTCAGTGTCAGGTTCCTAATCCTTCTAGATGATCTTCAGCATCTTCCTAAGACAATTCAAATGGAAGCGATTCTGTTTCTGGGCATGGCAGTGGTAGACTGTCCACGTTTCCCAGACATACAACAATGAGATCAGCACAACTATTCTGATAAGTAGTCAGTCTAATACTCTTCTCTCCCACACTTTCTTTCAGAGTCTCCCCCAAACTGAACCAGCTCTGGCACTATGTGTACCACACTCACCATTTGTGTGGAAAGCATCCTGCGAAGGTAAGTGAACTTATCTACAGCATTCAAAATGTCTCCATCTGCTGTAACCATCGGATCCATGGGGATGGAACCTGGGACCTGGTAGAGAACCTCTATTTTCTTGGTGTTAACAAGCCAAAATTAGTACAAGTTGCAGATAATCAATCCATACTCTGTTGCATCTCACCTTCAGAGGTTTCACTGAGTGCACAATCATCTGTCTCAGAGCCTAGAAAGGAGGGAGGTGAAAAAGATTAAGACCCATATCAAAGCAACAATCTTGTTCTGTACAGGTGCTACTTGTAGGCTACCAGTCTCTCTAGAAAACAGAATCATTGAAGTTCCACTACATTTCTTTGATTACATCCTTTACTCTAGGGTTCTTTGTAGTTCTTTGTAATGTGTTGCAGGCTGCTTGCCTTGGCAATGAGCTTCTCTGTTGCACTCTGGGTTATAGTCATTTTAAATTATTGGAGCGAATAGTGTTTGCAAGATGAGAAAATTGAGGGTTGGGGAAGGAAAATTATTTTCTGAGTATCAGAAAGGGAGTGAGTTAGTTAATAAATATTTATCAAGCTCCTAATACAGGCCAGGACAAGTGCTAAGTGCTGGGAATACAAATATTTACATTTGGAAAAGACTGTCCCTATCCTCAAAGAGCTTATAATCAAGGAGGGTAAGACAACACAAAATTAATCTGAAAAGTAAGGAGACAGGGAGGAAGAAGGTACTGTCTGAGGGAGGATGATGGAGAAATCCAAGGGAGTGCAGTCAGGTGGGAAATGAAGAAGTAGTCCTTCCCTAAATGGAGTCTTTCGAAAGAACTCTTTGATCTCTCCTTTAGTCAGAGAAACAGAGTACCAAGCACTGTTGCTTGGTCCTTCCTTCGAAAACAGGAGATGGTGCCATGATGTGGAAGCCAGTTGTTTTTAACTGAGGGAGGGTTGTGCAAAGTCATCAGCCTTATTTTCTCCATCAGAGCCATCTGGGTTCAGTGGCCAGGTATAGATCAGGACAACTGGAGATGGCTCTGGATCCAGTGGGAGACTTGGCCTTTTCAAGTTATGGTTTTTCCCAGGCTTCAATTTGACTGAGGCAATGCCCTTCAGTGATAAAGGTTAGGTAAGAAATGAGGCAAAGAATGATTTCTTTTACCCAGTAAAAAAAAAAAAAAGTCAGGACCTCGCAGATAGTGCTCTGATACTGGAGGCAGAAGGACCCAAGTTCAAATCTGGCTTCAGACAGTTACTAGCTGTGACCTGGGAAAGTCAGTTAAGTCAATTCTTGGACTCCCCCAAAAATCAGTGGGAGGGGAAGACAGTTGGGGCTTCTGGCCAAAACAGAAACAATCGCTATTTATTACATTCACTCTGAACCAATCAGAGCCTGAGACCTGTTATTGGCCAATCAATGAGAGCAAGAGTAATTTGGGTTTAAGGCGTGGCCCTTAAAAATCAAGCAGGTAAACCCCAAGATAACTTATCAATGAGACATGAAGAGCAAGTTTGACATGATATTACAGGATGATGAGATATCTGTATCATACCTCTAGGACTAAAACAAGGTTTGATGATTCCAAGTTTAAATAGATAGATAGGTAGATAGGTAAGTAGATAGACGGACAGATAGATAGACTGACAAAATAGGTAGATAGACAGACAGATAAATAAATAGGTAGATAGATAAAATACTCAGCTCTTATTCTTATTCTATGTTAGGTACTGTGTTAGGATCAGTGATACAAATATAAGCAACACAAATAAGTCCCTGTCCTCAGGGAGTTTAAATTCTAACGAAAGAAGCAAGTCATAGGGGGTGTTGGAAACCGAAGAGAGGAGAGGGAGAAAGTCAGCCAAGGAAGAGGGTAGGAAATCTGAAGAGAACTGAGAGTAAAATAAAGCAAGCTGGGATCCTAGAAATAAGCAGGAAAACAAACAAACAAACAAACAAAAAACCAAAACCTTGAGACTGCCTCAATCTGTAACTAGAAGTTGGGAGGTGACAGCCTGGTTGTATTCTGCCTCAGTCAGACACATATGGAATATTTTTGTTCAAGGCAAGGTGTCATAATTTGGGAAGAACAGTTGTTCTGGAGGCCAGCCAAAGAGAAGTGTCTCGAGATCATGCCATATAAGGACTGGCTGAAGCAACTGGTGGAGTTTTAGGCTGGAGAGAAGACAGAAAAGCTGTCTTCAAGTATCTGAAGGGTTGTCACATGGAAGAGTTAATCCCTCTGCAGAATCTAGGAGCAATGGTAAAAGTCACAGAAAAGCAGGTTCAGGCTTGAAATGAAGACAAATCTCTTTACAATGAATGCTATCCTTTTGTGGAACAAGCTACTAGGTGGGGAAGGGTGGGGCTGTGGGGCCCCCCATGTGAGCTATTTCCTGAAAAATTTGTCCCATGGATTGTAAAAGATATACTTTTTCAGGTATGAGTTGGATGTGATGGCCTATGTGAGGTCTCTTCCAACTGTCAATCTGTGATTTTTTTTTTTTCCAGAAGATTTCCAAGCATTAGATCAGATTGTTTGTCTTTTAAAAATCATTTTAAAAATCAAATGTTCTTAAAATTGACAAATTCCAGATTCACAAACTTAAGGAATGAATGCCAAATTAAAGCACTTTATCACTTCCATATACTTATTCTATGCTATATTCAATGCCTGTTGGTCTCCTGCTGTCATTTGAAGAACTAAGGGGCAGTAAGTAGTACATGGCAAGATTGGGTCAAGGCATCAGTTATGAAACAGATACTGCTTTACCACCCAGCTTGCTTATGGTTTCTTTTCCCAGGTAGTTTTCATTTTCTCAGGAATCAGGCCAGGGTCCTTCAAATGATGATTTCGTAATATCTCTTTATCTCGGTTCTCTTTTTTTTCTGTAGTATTTAGTACATCCTATGTCCTTGGCCCAGAGCCATCTTTTGGGACTCTTCTATTCTTCCAGTCCTAAAGGCATAAACTTCTGATATATTTATCAGGAAGCTGATGGGTTATTTGGAATGAAGGATTTAAGTAATCTCAATTGTTGGGGCCCAACAACTTCCCAAGAAGAAACATGCTCTGAAAGGAAACTTACTTGGATTTCCTCCATTTTCACCCATTTCTGCTGGAGCGCCTACATACCCCAGCAATAGGACTTCAAGGCTAGTGTATCCTTGTAATAAATCTATTTTAATGATCACTATGAAGGGCCTTTGTTTGTTTTCCTAACCCTTCCTGAAACCCCTCAAATTCACTAAGGCCCTCACTGCTGATCTGAGCCTAAGGCACAAGGTTGCCAGGGATAAGATATAAATCAGATTAATCACGTGAAGACATTTAAGAACTGTTTGTATTAATAAAGTTCATTTTTGGTATGTTTAAGAGTGGCTTTTTATTTGTGATTGTCAGATGTAAGCCAGTTTTCACTCGATTTCTATTGTGTAATTGATTAGTATTGTGATGTCTGATTCTTTGTGACCCATTTGGAACTTTCTTGGCAAAGATGTGGAAGTGTTTTGCCATTTTTCTTCTCCAGCTCATTTTACAGATAAGGAAACTGAGGGAAACAGGATGAAGAGATTTGCCCAGAGAATCTAATATTCAGCTTGAAAATTCTCCTACTTATCCTATTTATTTATAAGATAACATCTTGACAGTACCAAGTGTAAAGTCTTTACTCAAATGTATACCTATATAGACATATAAACATGTATTATCTTATTTTAATAATAGCTTTTTATTTTCAAAATACATGCAAAGATAGTTTTCAACACTCACTCTTGCAAAACCTTGTGTTCCAAATTTTTCTCTCTTCTTTCCTCCTCACCTCTCCCCTAGACAGTAAGTGAACCAATATAGGTTAAACATATGCATTTCTTTTGAACATATTTCCACATTTATCATGCTGCACAAGAAAAATCAGATCAAAAAGGAAAAAAATGAGAAAAAAGCAAGCAAACAACATCAAAAAGGTGAAAATACTATATTGTGATCCACATTCAGTCCCCACAGTCCTCTCTCTGGATGCAGATGCTTCTCTCCATCACAAATCTATTGGGGAATGGCCTGAATCACCTCATTGTTGAAGAGAGCCATGTCCATCAGAATTGATCACTTTAATCTTGCTGTTGCTGTGTAATGGTTCTATTCACTTCACTCAGCATCAGTTCATGTAAGTTTCTCCAGGTCTTTCTGAAATCATCCTGCTGGTCATGTCTTACAGAGCACTAATATTCCATAACATTTTCTAGCTGATGGGCATCCACTCAGTTTCCACTATAAAAAGGGCTGCTACATTTTTGCAATGTGGGAACTTTTCCCTTTTTTATGATTTCTTCGGGATTCAGGCCCAGTAGAGACACTATTGGATCAAAGGGTATGCTGTATGTATTCTTTAAAAAATATTTCTCTGGATTATCAGTAAGAGTGAGAATTATAAAAATCATTTTCTTCTCTCTGATTTCTTCATACTCCTATGCAGGAGGATATTGAGGGAAAATCAATTTAAAATATACAACTATATAAGATCTTTCCTGTTTTGACTTGGGACAACATTCTGTTCCATACATCACAAATGTTCTCTTTCTCATCAGAATCTATTGTATACTTCCATGGGGGCTCATAGTATAACAGATGAAAAATCTCTGATTTATGATAGAATAGATCTAGTGAGTAGAATAGAGGAAGTTTTTGCTTAATCCTACTACAGCCACTCGTGTGTAAATATGGACATTTAATTTGTTTTTCAGAGTAGCTACTATATTTAGGAAATCCTTAACAAATCCTTCGGCCAGTCAAGTGATGACCAGATAAAAATGAAATGGGAAAAAGGCAAAGCATGCAAAGTCTGTCATTCAACACATTAGCACAAGTGTGTTAGTTGCTGAGCACATGCAATATTTTCTTGGCATAGTGAAGACCCATTCAAGACTGAAGGGATCTTGTGGGTTCACTGATATATTCCTGTCATGGGCACAGATAGAAATATGGTGAGCAATTATAATCAAATCATGATTTAAAAATTATGATAAAACTATAATGTCATAGAAATTATATATTCATAGAAATGTTTATTTCATAAATTTAAAACTATATTTTAAAATATGGTCAAACAAATGATAGAGCAAAGGGAGAAAGTGTCATCAGAGGCTATTTAGTTCGACCTTTTCATATTACAGGTAAAGAAACTGAGGTATAAAGAGATTAAATGATTTACCCAACATCCAGAATATAGTATGGTTCAGAAGGCAGATTTGAATCCTAGCCCTCCAACTCCACATTTTTCTTTGAAAGAAAATGTAGGGTTTCATCATTTTAGAAAGTTCCCTCCACCTCCCTCCCTCAATCTATGCACCTTTACTATAATTTACAGTCTAAGAGAATTGCATGGGCACTTAGAGGTTGAATAACTTTCCAAGAGTCATAAAACTCCTGGTCTTCTTGATGTTAGGCTCATATATGACATTTATTATTATTAATTTTTTTTAAAAGTTTTTTTTCCATGTTTTATTCTGAAAACTTTCTTCAAAATTTCTCTCCCGGAGAAAGCTTTTCAATAGTTTGATGTCAGGAACAAAGGCTTTTTTCTTCTCCAAATTCCTTTCTAGTTTTGGACCTTATTGTATTTGTGATGTTAGAGTTGAGTGATATTTTTCTAAGAAGAAGCTTCTCAAGGAATTTTACTGTTTTGAGCTTTAAAGAAGCTAGGGCTGAAAGCTTTTGGTTTGATGCTTAAAGTAGTTTTGGGAAAGAATATAAACTGACTCCACTTTTGTTCTATTTTCACCAAATGGAGTCAGTTATGTTCCCTCTAAATCCACTTTCAAGAAGAACTAGTAAATAAGGGCAGTAGCTAACAGCAAAAACCAGCTACGTGATAGTATCTGAGATCAGGAAGACTCATCTTCCTGAGTTTAAATCCAGCCTCAGATACTTCCTAGCTATGTGACTCTGCACAAGTTACTTAACCCTGTTTGCCTAAGTTTCCTTATTATTAAAATAAATTTAAGTAAATGGAACCATCTATCATCTCTGCTAAGAAAACCCTAAAATGGGATCATGAAGAGTTGGACAACAGAAAATAATTGAACAAGAACAACTACTAACTAAGGGTGTCACTAGATCTGAATACTTAATTAGTCCCCTTTTCAACTAGTGAAATTCTGTTCAATTTGTAGAATCATGGAATTTAAGAGTTAGAAGGGATCTTAACTGCTATCTCCCTATACCCAAAGTCTTGATATACTCAAAAAGTGGACATCTATCCTTTACTGTAAGATCTAAAAGTGGAGGGAGAAAATTTCTCACTTCTCAGGGTCATTTAGTCTTGGAAAGCTCTCATTGCTAGAAAGTTTTTCTTGGCATTAAGCTTAAATTGGTCTGTTTGTGATTTCCATGGAACTATTGCTGACTGCCCTCTGAGACCAAATTTAACAAGTTTAATCTCTCTTCCACATGACAGAACTTCAAATATTTGAAGACAACTATCCTGTCTTTCTGAAACTCCTATTCACTAGGGTAAATATGTCTAGGTCCTCAGATTAGTTTTCATATGACACTGACTCAAGACCCTTTACCATCTTGGTCATCTTCTGGACATTCTCTCTACCTTTTCAATAATCTTCATGAAATATGGTACTCAGAATTGAACATATTATTCCAAATAGAATCTAATGAGGAACAATTACCTTCCTATCACCTTCCTATTACAAGAAGTTATGCCTTCCTTAATGCATCCTATGATTGCATTGTTATTATTAGGCAATAAAAGTTCCCTGTGTATAATGCAAGGGATAATGAGGATCTGTCCTGGCAGACCAATAAGTGGACAGAAGAAATTGGAGGTGAGAAATGGATATAGACCAACAAGATTTTGTAATAGATTTACTTATGGGGATTAGTGAAAAGGAGAGATGAGTTAAGGATAATGAAAAGACTGGAACCCTAGGTAATGGAAAAATGCTAGTGCCTTCAATGGAGTGAAGCTTGGAGGTAGAATGGATTTAGGGGAAAAGATATGGGACAAAAGTCTTAGGGCATGGTAGAATTAAGGTTTTTTTTTTTTTTGTTGTTTTGTTTTTTTTTTAGGAAGAGGGAAGATTTGGATATTTGTAGGCATAAAAGAAAGAGCTGGTATTTGAGGAGAGATTGAAGGTTATCTGAATGACAATAGATATAAGAGGTGTTATTTCCTAGAAAGGATAGAAGGGAAAAGTAAAGGCCATGGGAATGCCATCTCTTTGGTTCAAAGATCCACCAAAAGAATAGAGTATGATATGGAAAGGTTTGGGGGTGTAGAATGAAGATGAGAGAGATATCCTTGATTTTTTTTAGTAAAGAAGGAGCTGAGTGTATCCAGTGAGAGAAAGGCTAATTTTGAGGGTTTAAAAATCAGAAAATGTTTAGGATCAGTGCCATGGTGATAGAGATAAAAGCAGATTAGTGAAGGATAAAAGGATTGCCATGAACAAGAGAGAAAACTTGTAGATTTCCTAGTGTGCACATTTGTAATTTTCTCCATTAACAATTATCCTACATCAGAGTAGGAGTGGTGGTGGGTGGTGACAGGGGGTGGTAATTCAATAAACATTTATCAAGCACCTATTATGTGCCAGGCACTGACTGTGCTAAGCCCTAGCTGAGGTTTGGTGAGGTGGGTAGCAACAGAGCAAGATCTAATCATTTGTGTGGGGAGTTGAGATAGATTGAAGGCAGGGATTAGATAGGGTAAGAATGCTGACTAGGAAGCCAGTGTGTTTGAAGAGATATTTATGTGTGTCATCAAATCCCCAGCTATGTGATGGGTGTTGGTGTGGACTGGAAGATGGTGAGACAGGTAAAGAATTTATTGAGAAAAAAAAAAAAACAGAATGACTGACCTGAAAGATGGCAGATAACGGCAACAAGGATTTGGATGGGATAATATCAAAAGAGGGAGGATGTCAGGGGATGGTAGCAGAAGTACTTCAAGGAATATATCATTTCTACCTCCTTAATCAGGATGTTAATGGGCAAGAGAAAAGTAGTGTATCATACTGGAGGTGATAACAAGTGCTGCCAAAGGGAGTCATGTTTCTATGAGTATAAGATTAAATAACTATGAGAAGAGGAAGTTCAATATGAAGGGAAGTATGTTAATAAAAGAGTGGTTCTAGAGATCATAATAGAACAGAACACAGATTAGGATGAGGGAGAGGAATGAGCTATATTTGGAAAAGCAGAGAAAAACAGCAGGGAAAAGAGATTTTACCCCTATAGACAAGTCTAACTAGTAAAATAATTGAAGGAAGTGATAGGAAGTATCACCAATTAATGGGACTCCTAGCCTCCAGGGTCTTAGGATGGTGGAGGTTGGTGCTAATCTAGTCAATCTCCAAATATCAGGAAAAGTTGAATACATTTTTACTTGGCAACATTCCCCGAGTTAATGGCATATTCCAGAAGGGGTAGAGAAAGTGTTTGGCTTCCAATTACACTTGGCATCTGAAGGGATGGTCCAGGAAAATAGGGGATCTGGTTGGAAGAGTTGATACCTTTGGAAGGAGGTAAAACAATGAACCAAGTCACATTTATTTGTGTGAGCGTTCAATGTTTTTAAGACCTTAGGCAACTCATAGTACTACTTGGAACAGAAGACTTTCCCATGAACATGGGAAATTTGGGACAACCACCCCAGAGATGTACTACTGTCCCACAAAGAAATTTGTGGTTATTTTTCCTCTTCCTAAAACAAATAGCTCTGCCACAGCAGTAGAATCCATCAGGATAATTCATAAATACTAGGCTTCTTTCCAAGTTTTAAGGTGTCAGATGCTAAGTCTACCTTGATTTCTTGAAATATGATATCTAGGCATCTTTTTTGGGTCATATTTTTTAGAAAGGCCAAATTATTCTTATGTCTTCTTGATCTGTTTTTTTGGATTAGTTGATTTTGCTTTAAGATTTTTTTTGGTCTTTTGACCTTTCATATCTCTTGTTGTCTCAAAGAGTCATAAGATGTTATTTATTAATTTTAATTTTCAGTGAGTTTGTTTCTTGGGTAAAGTTTTATACTCTTGATCTAAGCTGTTAATTCCCCCCTCAGAATCTTTAATTCCTTATTCCTTTACCCATTTTTATTTAGAATTTTCATTTAAGTTAGTTAAAAAACTGAAAAAAATCCCTCTTTATTTCAGTACTTCTAGGAATTCTAGTTAAAATTGTGCCCAAGCTGTGTTTTCTTTCAGACTTTGTAAATATGTTGGAGTTATTCTCTCCTTTTGGTTTTCTGTCTTGAGCATCTCTGTTACCATAACAACTCTTTGTAACAAGATTCTTATTTACTCATTTTTCAGCCTATTTCAATTAAAATTATTTTAAGACTATGCTCTAATCACTTCTAAAGAACATATCTGGGCAGAGATTTTGCTCTTTAAAATGTTTCTACTGTCTTGGGGCAATAGATATATTAAATTTCAGAATCTCAAGAACAGCTCAAGCTTTCAAATTTTTTAACTTTCTATAATCTGACTTCTGACCTCATCATTTAATAAAAAAATCCTCATTTCAAAGTTATTAATGGTCTTTAAAATGCTCAATCTAATGGCCTTTTCCCAGTTCCCATGGTTCTTAACTTTTCTGTAGTCTGTGACACTGTTGATCATCCTCTAGGTTTTCAAGATACCATTTTTTGCCTGGTTCTTATGATCTATTTAGCTGTTTCTCAAGTCTCTTTTGCTGGATCTTCATCTAGGTTATTCCCACTAATCATGGATGTCTGATTGGACTGTTTACTGGACTCTCTCCTCTTTCTTCTATAGGTGATAATCTTATTATCGTCCACAGATTCATTATTATTTTGCGGTTGGTGATTCTCAAGTCTACTTAGTTGAGCTCTAACCTCTCTTCATCCTTAGTCTTCCATCTTCAACTCTTCCACCTTCTCTCTGTTTTCTAGTTTGGGCTCTTTCATTAGACTGTGAGCTCCTCAACAGCAGAAAGAGTCTTATGCTTTTCTTTTTGTATTCCCAAAACTTGTGATTGTACCTGGCACATAATAAAGGTTAAAAAACAGAAATATTCAGTATCTTCTTCCTCTCTTCTCCTAGTGACTCTCTTACCTGTTCCTTGCCTGTTCTCTTCTGATTCTTCTTCCTACTTAATTGTTCTTTATCAGACTTCTCTGTTCATCTAGATCATGCCCAGTAACTGTGTTTATCCTTCAAGGTTCTAAACTATGTCCTCTTCTTTTTCTGTAGATTCTTTTGCTTTGTGATTTCACCAATAAATACAGTTGCTGTTGGAAAGTGATAAAGTTATGCTTCATCTTTAACATTTCTTTTTAGTTTGAATGTGCCATAAATCTTTTTAATTCTGACTGAAATCCTCATATTTGCTACATTCAAGAATCGTTTCTCCAATATTAATTATCTGATAACAAGTTTTATGCTTTGGCATAAGGGTTTTCTACATTCATTATATATAGAAGGTTTTTCTATTATGGATGACATTTTGAAAATTTTCTTTCTAAATTAATAACAAACATACACATAAATATTTCAATATGCAAAGATCCAAAGACTACTGTATATGGCATTATGGGGCTATTCTTACACACAATTTTTGAAGGTGGATTTTAAATTTAACATGGTAATGTTAAATTTAAACTGTACTGTTTATCTGGTGTTGCCCATCATTATGAACAGATATTGAATAAAATATTTGCTTAGGGAAAATTTCTTTAATCATAACATTAATAATACTTCTTTCTAGTATGAATTCTCTGATGTTGAGTCAGCTGTGATTTTTGACTAAAGGCTTTATCATATTAATTTCATTCAAAAGATTTCTTACAGTATGAATTACCTAATTCAGAGTACATATTGTGGGACTTTGCTTGTTCTTTTTTAATTGCCATTATCAAGAATGCCCTTGATTTAGGCATACATAGAACCAGTAGTTATTGCTATCCTCTCACTCTTTTTTGATCATAAAAAAGATTTGACATTATTTTCCATTATTTTATATCTTTCTCTTCTTAAAATACCTAGAGAATCTATCATTTGATACTGTTTTTAAAATTGTATTGTTTTCACATAAACTTCCTGTGTATGCTGTTCTAGCAGGTATCTTTCCCAACTTTTTCTTAAGTGCCATTTATACTATCTCCATAAGCATAAACAAGATTGTCATTTTGAGTCCATTTGAAGAGTCACTCTGGTGAAATTGATTTCTTATTAAAATCTCTGCAGACATTTTCCATCTTTTTTCTGTTTATTGTTCTTCCATCTTATTTCTTAAATGCTCTCATGATGATTTTGCTTAGTTTTTTTCAAGCTTTCTTTACACTAGTTTTTCTCTCTATTACTTCTGTAGAAATAATATTGCTCATAAGTTTATACATTTCTCCCCAGGATATCAAATTTTTCCATTTTACTTTTTAAATGAACAGTAAAATTATCTTCCTTTCACTTCTTTTCCCTATATCTAATTGGGGAAAAATCCTCTTCACAAACATACATAATCAAGCAAAACAAACTGCTTCGCCAATCATATCTAAAAATATAATTATATATAATATATAATGTAATATAAATATAACTTTCATTCTTCTTTATGAGCCCATTAACTCTCTCATTAGGAAATGTATAAGCACGTTTTTATCACTGGTCCTCAAGAATATCTCATTATATACATATACAAAAATTTAACCATTCTCCAATTAATGGACATCCCATTTACATAGTTTCTAGATCTCTGCCACTAGAAAATAGTTGCTGTGAATATTCTTGTATAGACATGTCATTTTCTTTTTTATTTAATCTATTGGAGGTGCAGGATTAGTATAGGCATTGCTGAGAGAAAGTGTTCATATTTTAGGCTTAGTTACATAGTGTTTGTTCTCTCTCATTCCTTATCCCTAGTCAATATATTTTTTTATTGTCTCCTCTTATTCCTAATTTTTCTTTGGAGTTAATGAGAGTAAGAGTACACACATACACACACACACACATTTTTTATTGAAGCAATTGGGATCGAGTGACTTGCCCCAGGATCACACAGCTAGAGAGTGTTTAGTGCCTGAGACCACATTTGAACTCAGGTCCTCCTGACTTCAGGGCTGGGTACTCTATTTACTGCCTCACCTCGCTGCCCCAAGAGTAAATTTTTTTTTCAAGAATTTCTACCTTATCATCCAACATATAATAGATATAGAAAATATATGATTATCTCAGTGAGCTTTTTAAACTAATATTTAACATGAATATTAAACACTTTTGTGTTTAATAAAACTAAAAATTCTATAAATGTTAGTTGCTGCCTTTGGATGCATGATAAAAACAATTCTGTCAATTCTTTTACTTGACTTTCGATAAACTCTAAGTCATCCTTCCATTTAATTGTAACTTTCTTCTGCCTTTGGGTTTTATTTATGGTGAGAATTTTAAGATTAATAAAATTTAGTTTTTCTCATTGTCCATTGTCTCATTAACACATCAACTGTGCTGAGTATTATATAAAATAAATCCTATCTCTAATTCCCTAATGGGAATACTATATAGTACATAATTCCTTATTCTAGTTTAGGTACTCTATATGTTGTTTTCCTGGTTTTGTCTACTTTATTTTGTATCAGTTCATATTCATATTTCCATATTTCTCTGAATTTTTACTTTTGTTATAATGATGTTCTATTCATATTCATGTGCCAAAATGTTTAGCTATTTTCCAGTAGATAAATTCCTACAACAAAGAAGATTATTGTCTATGAGAGAACATAGTTGTATGCACAACTCCTTAAATTAGTCTATTTTTATGTATAATTTGGATAGGTAAAGAGGATAGAAATGATCCAAATTTCACTAAAAAAAATCAGACTGAATCATATTTGGGAAATTAAACTATATCCTAAGCTATACACTCTTACAGAAACCTATCAGACAGAGGGTAAGCTCCTTGAGGATAAGAATTATTTCATCTTTATATTCTTTAGAGTGCCTAATACAGAATAGGCATTAAATAAATAATTTGATTAAAATTTTAAACATAATATTCCATTACTGATGCTACCCACCTACAAATCTTGGAATCAAATTTGCAGATGATCTAAAATGCAAAAGAAAGATATGGTATGCTTGCAAGTCAACAGAATTATGTTATCAATAGCAAATTTTAAAGAGTATATCTCTGGAGAAGGAGTTGAGGAAATCATGTAGCTCTCATTTATTCAACATTTAAACTACCTACATGCCAGGTACTATACTAAATTGCAATGACCCAAAGATAAAACAGATACCTGGAGTCTTGTATTAAAACCTCTAAAATGGAAATAAAACACCCAAAAGAAGGCTTTGGATGAATTATCTATATATGCTATGTAAAAGAATTAAAGAAATACATAGATGACATTTTTAAAAGATAATGTGTCACATGATCTGTCCCAGTGAAAGCGGTCACCATACCAATATCCAGAAATCTTCTGAAACATCTTACAACTTGTTGTAGACTCTAGGTAATAATACCTGGACATTCTAGATGAATTAACTTCTAATTGGCTGATTCTTAATATGTCACTAATTATAATGACTGAAAGATAAAGGTCCTAGGTTTATAAAACTAGAAAAGGGAACTTGGAGGTCAATCATTACACAGATAGTAAATGTCTGAATAGGATTTGAAATCAAATCAGGTCTTCTAGATATGTAAGTTCCATACCCTTTCTATTATATTATTTCCTATAAACTACACCATTAAGACAGGTAAGAAACAAATATTAAGTGTTTACTATAGTCGGCACTGTAGTAAGTGCTATAGATATGAATACAAGGGGAAAAAGTCATTCTTTCCCCTTGGGAAAGTTACATTCAAATAGAAGATAACACATAAAGGAAAGATGAAAAGCTAGGGCTAAGATAGAGGGGACAAGTACCCTCTTAAAGTTTTAGTTTCCTAGGATAAGAACCAAAGAAGCCTGGGCCTTCATCTCCTCAAAATGGAAGGTCCCAAAAGAACTTCCCAGGGGGAGAACTACAGTATGCTGCATGTGAGCAGATTCTACTAGTGGGATAGTCTACATTTTCTAGATAAGTTGAGGTCAAAAGAAATTAAGAGAATCTTTTATTGTCACACAACTTGTAAACGTTGGAGGTAGAACTTGTAACCCGTTACCTTCCGACTTCAAATAATAATAATTATTATTATTAATTGTACCATGTTATTTTAAGTGCTTTGGGCAATAACTCTTTAATATTGGCTAACATGTATTGACAGTTGAGAACTGGCTTTGAATGTTGCAGATCCTTGGGAGAGGCTTTTAATGTCTTTAGGCCTCAGTTTTCTTGTCTGTAAAATGAGGGGTCAGAGTACTAGTAAAATTCCCTTTTGAGTTCAAATCTATGCCCCCATGATCATATCTTCCTAGCAGACATTAGCTCCATGAGGGAGGAGAAAACATCATCTGTAAATTTTTTTGGTCTTCCTATGCACCTACTATAATGCCCTAAGGCACACTAGGCACTTAACAAATGAATGTAATATTACTAGAATCCTCCCTTCCTTGGATTGAGTTCCTGGGTTACCCTGGAATACATATGAATTATATTTAGTCAAACTCAGTATTAGAATCCTTCTCTGAAGTCCTGCCACCTGAGGTCCAGCCTAGTGTAGGTCAGAATGACTCATAACTGCAAGGTTGGCCACTGAATGATTATTTTTGCCAAAGCAACTACTGTAGCCACAGCTGCAGGATTCCTGCCCCCCCTTTCCTCATACTGTATCACTGCATCTCCCAAAAAGGGTTGCATATCACGTGATGCAGTGTAAGCAAAGAGAGGGGAGGAATCCTGTGGATGTGGCTACCGTAGTACAAGAGCTCATGAAAATGAACCGGAAAGTGTGGGATATGTTTCACAGTCAAAATTCCCAATGGATTTTGCCTTTTATATATTCCTTGTGCTCTAATCCTCCTCTGAAAAATAATACAAGTAAAAAACATGTCTTGCTTGTTTCCCTTTGGGATGTCTTATGTGTCTGCGTTGTGCCAAAATTCTGGTGATAAGTCACTCTGACCTTTCCTAGGCTGGTCCTCGGGTGGCAGCACTTCGGGGGGAGGATTCCGATACTTAGTTTTACTATGTAAAATTCTTATGTGTTCCAAGGTAACCTAGGAACTCATTTCAAGAAAATGGGGGAATTCTTGTCCTATTCATTCTATTTATTAATGACCTACTGTGTGCAGAGGGATATGGTAGGTTGAGTCAAAATGGAGTACAATTAGCACTAGTTGGGAATAAACTAGGGCAAAGAGAAGTGGTTTTTTCAGGTTTTACATCTGGTAAGTATCTGAAGCAGCATACTAGTCCAATCATCTTGAATTAAAGTCTTGCCCTTTATCCATTATATGTTTGCAAATTATGAGTACACTGATGTATATTCTATCTATAACATCAGTGTAGCCATAAATTATAAGCTTCTCTAAGGGCAGGGATGTTGTTGGATACTTAATATTTTACCAAAAGTCTTTTCCTTTAAGTCATATTTTAATGCTGTTGAGCTATTGGACAGATGTATGTCCCTACAATTTAGTTAAGTAAGACATTAAAATAGCAATAATTTTAATTGTATGGAAAGACTCAATTAGAGTTAATTATTTGATCACTTATTTACTTATTAGAAACTTAAAAATGTTATTTGGTGCTGTAGAAATGCTGAAAAGGCCCGTCAGGGCTTAGCTCTCAGACTTTATAATTTTTTTTACTCAATTTATATGGGATGCTTTGCATTTGGGAATGCATGCAACATTTGATGATCTTAATGGTTTTATGTTACTTAAACTCTTCCTTTAATCATCAGAAAAATCCTGATTGTGAGTCTCTAGAGATCATAGTGCTCCCTGATTTTATGTAATTGAGAATATAGATAGCCATATACCTCCAGAAAATCAAACTTGCAATTAAGCCAAAAAAACAATGGAAAGATGGGTGGGGGTTTAAGTAGCACATTGTCCACCATCATTGGTAACCTGTACATGAGAACTGGCAAGAACAAAAACATCATTCCTGATAAATATTACTATAAAAGGAGGTGCAAAATTCAGTAGGGAAAGCTAGAGAGAAAACATGTAGGCAGGCAGTCATTCAACAAGGATTTATTGTTTACTATATTTCAGGCACTGTGCAAAGCAAAGATAATATAAAGAAAGGCAAAAATACATTCCTTTCCCTCAAGGAGTTTGCTTTCTAATGAGAAGAAACAACATGTTAAACAACTCTGTCCACACAAGATATATACAGAATAAATGGAAAGTCATCTCTGAGGGAAGGAACTAACAATGGGGACTCACAGGTCCAGAATGAAAAGAGATATAATTTGAGTGTTGTAAAGCTATTAGATAAATACCCAGAAAAAAAACCTTGAATTTACTGGACATGTCCCCAGTGAAAGGAAAAGAACACTCTGAAATGAGATGGCCAGGACGGGTTGCCATCTCTACCAGTGGAGGGAGTACCGGTACTGATGATATTATGGACTCATTAAGGCTTCAAAACACCAGACTTTACATTTAACATTTACCTGGAAATTTTAGACAGGATGATTCATTTAGGGACAAAATGGATTTGTGATGTTTTTCTCCTGCTTGAATAGGAGTGGGAACATTGTGTTTATTCTCAACAGATTAAAGGTAGAACCACAATAATAAGACTGTAATTAAAATAACAGCACTGAAATGAAAGGTTCATACATCATCCTCATTCAAATGCCAGACTTTGTGACAATCCACACTTCTTAAGTTATAAACTCCAAAGGTTAATAAAAGTAGTACAGTGATGTGCTGTTGTAACCCAGAGTTAACTCTGGGTTCTCGAGGGTGATGCCAGAAAATAACGAGCTCAAACAGATTGAACCAAGCCAGAAAAGCTTGGAGTACTGGCCTGCCTATTTGACTGCCCATCTCATGCCCAAGGATCAAGCCCAGCTAAGTTCCGAGAGGCTTGTCACCCACTAGGTGATGAATTTTTTGGGTCACAGAAACTCATTAAGTCAGTCTACTGAGAGATAGAAGGATTTGTCCTGCATCAGTGGAGAAAGCATCAATATGGGAGGAGATCAAGAATCTCTAAAATATCAATATAAGGAAATGTTCTCAAATTGAACATTTGGAATGTTTGGATGGCCTAAGAAAAATTGTTATTCTCGTGTGAGGGTACTACTAATAATTATGGGACAAAGCTATGATTTAATCTAAAAATAAAAATGTGCCAATAGTTATATAGACATTTAACTACTAAGACATAGGGATTCATTGCTGCAGAATACTTCCCTTTCATATATTATCTCCTGCTAAGGAAAAAAGATCAAAATATGATTCTGTCTGAGTTTTCTTCCTATCAGTGTGCCAAATAACTTAAATATTTGTTATATTAAAAACAATGGAACTTTTTGCATGAGTGTAAACTTACATGCTGGATATGAATAAGTTGCAACATGGAATTAAGGAGGAAACTCAAAAACAGGAATAAAGGACGTTGTTAGAAAATTGTACATCAGGTAGGCGAGAATAGAATAGTCATGTGATGAGAATAAGGGATAGCAGGCTGATGACCAGAGGATTCCATGGGTACTTGGAGATATTGAGGAAAACAGAAAAGCCTCTCTCATGTAGGGCAGACTACTTGAGGTGAGCTCACAGAACATCATGCACAAGATTTACAAAGGATGGGCAGGCAAGAATGGGAAGTCATCTACATCACTGAGAGGAACTCTTCCATCAATAAAATAAAATTTCCCTTTGTAGATTGGAGTTCTTTACCAATTTGCTAAGAATGTGGTAAAACTTCTGAGCTGTTTTGATTTTGGTTTATCTAAATAATGATTTGGAACAATCCTTCTTATGTTTTTTTAATATTTGGCACTCTTTTGAAAACTGTGCTTGTTCATATATTTTGACTGCTTATTTATTGAGAATGGTGGTTCTTCTTGGGTTTCTCTATTAATTCCCAATGTGTATTGAAAATATTTCATGAAAAGATTTTCTACTCCAACCTTCCCAGACCTCCCATTGGATCCATTCCCTTCTTATCCTCATTGTATTCAGATATATGTTGAAATATGGGCATTAACCATTCTTCATGTATTTAGTCTTTTTCTACGTAGATGATAGACCAAACTCTTGAGAGAATGCAGATCTTTCTTATTCATCTCTGCATGATCTTTGGACTTGATGCAATTGACATATTGTCATATACATTCAGGAAAATGTGGAGGACCGTACCATCCATAGGAAACCCTTCACATCTATGCTGCATCTATGCTGAATCATCTCCAGAAGATCACATTGCCAGAAAAAGGCAAATAATTCTGTTGACCATATACCTCTGTTTTATGTCTTCTTGATGTTTTTCAAGAATGTTTTCCTATTAAGAATAATGAGAAGTACCAAAATTTGATCCCTCATATCATTATCCTTGAGGAGAATACCTTAGTTGGAACCCCTAACAATCTCCTGAGTACAGAAGAGGTAGAAATGACATTATAGCAAACAGAAGGCATGAAAAGCATCCCAATTATATCAAATATGTATAGAAATGATGACAAAATATGGAAACGGCCAATATTGGAAGACTGTGACTCTTTGGCCCAGAGATTTCACTGCTAGACATATTCTGACAAAGAGATCAAAGACAGAAAGGTTCCATACATAAGAAAACCCCTCAAAACATGCATAGCAGAACTTTTTGCAGAAGCAAAAAACTGGAAACAAAGTAGATTAAGAAATAGCCAAACAAATTGTGGTACATGACTACAATGAAATATTACTGTATAATGAGAAGCAATGAATATGAAAAAATGAGAGAGGCAAAGGAAGAATTAATGTAGAGTAATGTCATTAGAACCAAGGAGAAAATACACAGAATAACCATAATGATAAAAAAAGAACAAAAAACATGGAACTGAACATTGGGATATTATAATGATCAATCCTGGCTCTGGGGAAAAGATGAGAAAATGTGTTTCCTTTGCACACATGTATGGAATTCTGCCTATACTGTGAGACAGGGATGACATCTTGATAGATTTTTCTATGTTTCTTTTTCCTTATAATTCTTTGCAACAAGAGATGGCTCACTGAGAAGGGAAGGGGGAGAAATATATTTGGAAACAAAGGTAACATGAAGCAAATGATACCAATAATTTTTTTGATGAAGCAAAAATGCATTGGTTTGCTTGTATTGTCAACATTTCCAGAGGCCTTGTTAATGGAATTAAGTCCAAGAGAGTTCTAATAAAGGGTTTTTTTTTTGTTTTTGTTTTTTAAGGATTTCTTCATTTCTCTAGGACTTTTCCTTGAGACAAGAAATGCATTTGGAAAAGGGAAAAAGAGTTACCCAGCCAATTTTAATATCCAGGGCTACCAACAAAGAAGCATGGTTTTGCCTTTTCAAATAAAACAAACAAAATTTCTGATCTGGGGTATATATCTTTTAAGTAAGGGGTAAGATTATTGTTTGCATGTGTCTATTTTTTTTTTCTCATGAAGATTTCCAAAAGTGACCATGCATAAGCAGAGCCAGTCCACCACTATGAATGTATGGGAGTAATTCTGTCCATGATATATATACCTGTACTTTGTCTTCCCTTTCCCGGGAAAAAAAGGAAGAAGGGCAGAGCTCATTTCCAACTGAATTGCAGTATCTCTCAATAGGGAGGGGGATCTCAGCTGGTGAGCAGCAAAATCTAACTCAAAGGAAACAAAGTACTCACTTAGTTTCTAATACTAAGTGATCTGGGACTCTCTACTCTGGACAAAGGTGCTACAAAGTTTTTGCAAACATCAAGACTAATTGCTTCTTTGTAATTTCCTTCTTCCTGGCTTTCCCAGGCCAGGAAGGACAAGCTGTTCTTCCACATGAATCCCTTAAAACATGTCAACACAGTTATCCTGTCCCCAAGTCTTCTCTTTGCAAGGATGAATATCACTAGTTCCTTCAAGTCATCCTTTTTTTAAAATTATTTAAAAAAATTAAGTCATTCTTGCATAGGTTGCTTTTCAGTCCCTCCTCCTTATTGCCTTTCTATGAACCTGCTCTAACTTGTCAGTATAATTCCTGCAATGTAGCCCCCAGAAAGAAATGAATATAATCCTCCAGATGTGGTCTAAGTAGAGTACATATTTTTATTAATGCAGCCTAAAATTACATTACCTTTCTGGTTGCCATGTCAACATTATTGACTCATATTGAGCTTTCAGTTCACTAAAACCCCCAGGTCTTTTTTAACACGTACTGTTGTCTGATCATGTTTCCCTCGTCCTGTACTTGTATAGTTGATATTTTTTCCAACCCAAATGTAGTAGTACTCTACCTTTATACTTATTAAATTTAAAATTTTTAGATTTGACTACCTTTTTTCTGGCCCTTCAAGATCTTCTTGGCTCCTTACTTTATCAAACATGCAGAGTTCTTCATTTTGGAGCATACTAGATAATTCTCTATGAGCATACCAGGTATTTCTCCATCCAAGTCAGATATAAAATTGTTTAACAGAATAGGGAGAAAATCCTGTGGAACTCCAATAGAATTCTCTCTTGGTCCTTAATCACAACTCTCTGGGTCCAGTTGTTCAAACAGTTATGAATTCATCTTAACTTTTTTATCCTCTAGGCCATTGGTCAGTCCCCATTTTGTACACATGAATAATACGACAGATTCTTAATTGCACCAAATTGAATTCACTGTACAATATTTCTTCTATGACCAAGTAATTGCCATCCACATTTAAAATTAAGCCTAGTCTGTCTTTGAAAGGGAAGTGAAGGGGTTTTAGAATATTCCTCTATTCAGGTTATTAGGGGAAAAAAACCGAAGTATTTAAAAAGCAGAAGAAAGGATTCAAAGTAGAAAAAAAACTTGAAGGGCCAAAAAGAGAAACTTGATCTGTGCCAGGGAGTTGGAGAAGGTAAGAATGTCGGACAGAAGTAGAAAGGAAGAAGAAAGATGGTCAGACATATAAATCTGAGGCTCGCTACGAAGAGAGGGAACTAGTTTCTCTAAGGACAAAGCAACTGGTTGTCCTTCAAGGAATGCTGTCAGATATAAAGAAAGGTTGCCAACTAAGGGAGCCTCTAGGATAGGTCAGAGGAAGAAGGTAAAAGAAGTGAGGGAGGTATCTTCCAGTTGAGAGATACTGAGGCATGCATGGGCATAGCAAACAGTAGAGAATGCCCTTAAGACTTATTTTTGGTTATTTATATGGAACACAACTGGCCCTGTTAGAAAGAACCCAGAAATCACAGTCAAAGATTATAAAATGTTGGGCAAGAAAGTGATGACTGTAGGGACACAGATGGTGTTTTTTAAATCATTGTTGCTCATGGGAAGAAAAGTGACACTGAAAGGAAAAACTGATTTGGAAATCAAACAGCTGGCTAAGATCATCTCTGAGAATAAGATTTAGATTTTTAGATGAAAGTTTAAAATATAAAGATAATTGGTTTGTTCTTGGTTACAGGAGTGTCCCTGATAAAGAAGAGTAAGAATGAATTTGTTTGGCAACATATATATTTAAGCAAAGAGGGCTTTAAAATGGAAAAGGATGTGGGGAAGTTTAAAACTGCTTATTTGTGTCCACCAAGCTAAATATGCCACAATGTTGAATAAATTTTGAGATGCATACCATAAATTTTTGGAGAGTAAATTTCAAATGGTTCAAAGGAAGACTCAGTAGTAACTTCCCTCTTGTTATCTCCTATTTGTCTAACATATAACTTGCTTTGTACATATTTGTTTGTATGTTGTCTCCTTTGCTAGACTGTAAGTTTCTTGAGGGCAGACACTAACATTTGCTACTTTTTGTATCATTAATCCCTAATATGTAGCAGGCACTTAAGTACTGATTTATTGATAGGATTCCATGGTATCACTTATACATGGGATATTAGTTAAGGAAAGATAGACTTCCAACAATAAAATTATCTGAAGAGTCCCTCGGGTGAAAATTCAGTGAATTCACTGATTTAAAAAAATGTACAGAAAACAGATCAGGTAACAGTAGGCACAACATGAAAATGCGATCCAAAACAGTACACATAATATCTAAGAATGTTAAAACACAGAATGAGCTACATTTTAGGTAAAGAAAGCTAAGGACAACAAATAGGTGTTAGTAGCTGTTTTTTTATAACTTACATAGGGAAGGGGAAGAGAAGAGGATAAAAGAAGAAATATGAGGGTTGATGGGATAGAATGGAAGATGGTTTACTGGTTAACAAAAAAAGAGGGTTAATTAGCATTTCATTTGTTTTGTTTGAGGGAATACAAAGGAGTATGAATGACCTTAGAACTGGAAATGACAGAACCCCCCCAAAAAAAAAAGGCTAACAGGAAGTTAATAAAGGATGTCCATGCTGCCCTTGATGAATTCAAAGTCACATGATCCAGATGAAGGAAGGATATTCAAGAAACTGATGGACACAATGGATGGCTGAGCCACTATTTATGATATCTGAAAGATCAGGGAGAAAGAGAAAAGGGAAGCAGGGCTGAAGATGGGCAAGTATGGTCCTGATTTTCCAAACAGGGAAGACAAGGCTGTCTATAAACTATGGGCTAGTAAGTTTGATTTCAATTTCTGGCAGAATTATTTTCTTCCTTGAACTGTTTGATTTCAACTTCTGGCAAAATTCTTTCCTTCCTAATTGAATTCAACAATATGTGCAAAGTTAACTGAACTAGCCACTGAGGATGGAGAATATAAAGACAAAACCAAAACTTTTCCTGCCCTCAAAGATCTTACATTTTAATGATGTGATCAAAGACATAGTAATAGAAGTAAATACTTAGTTTAAAGTAATATATCAAGTAGTTTGTAGGGGAAGGGAGGACACTGGACAATGGGTGGATCAGGAAAGGTGTTGATTAGGGAGTATCATTTGAGCTGTTCTTTAATTCAGTCTATAGATTCCATAGGGCTCCAGAAAGAAAGAATTCCAGAGGTGAATAAAGATAGAGAGGCAGGAAATAGAACCTTATGTATGGGGAACAGCTAGCAGCCAGGCCAGTGTAGCTTGAACAGAAGGTATACAAAGGGACATAAAGCTTAATAAGTCTGGAATTTTAAGTTTGAGTGGAGGACTTTCAGTATTTAGGATGAGGATTTTGTGTTTTATCATATATAGAATATGGAAATTTTTTGAGTAAGGGAGTGGTGCAGTAAGAGTTGTGCTATAGGCATATCAGTTTGGTAGCAGTATGGTGGATGAACTAGTGAAGAAAAAGACTGGTAACAGAATCCTCAAATTAAGAGGCAACTATAATAATTCATGTCAGATTTGACAAGAGCCTAAAATGGGATAGAAGATATCTGAATAGAAAAAGGGGACTGTTCTGGAGGCAAGTAGGATTAATAAAACTTGTTGAGTGGATGTGAAGGAAAGGGGGAGAGTCAAGAAAAGTTTATAAACATTGTATAATTTATGAACATTTATAAACATTGTCTCCCTCATTAGATTATAAATTCTTTACAATTTAAATTCTTTGAGGGCAAGGACTTTTGTCTCTTTTTGTATCCCCACCATTGAGCACAGTGCCTAGCACATGGTAGAAACTTAATAAGTGTGTATTAATTGATTGTATAACTGGAAGAACAATATTGCCCTTACAAAAATAGGACAGTGGTGGAGGATAATGAGTTTGAGCGGAAATACAATCAATTTTGTTTTAGACATTGCATTTCAGATGACTATGGAGTTGTTCAGCAAAAGCAGTTAGTTCATGGTCAAGTTGATTTTAAAGCTATCAGCATTTCCATGATAACTGAATTCATCAGCTGATAAAAGGAACCAAGAATCATTTTAAAGTACCTATTATTTGACAAATGCCTAGATATGAATACTTTGAATAGAAAGATAAAGAGACTCTGCTCTCATAAATCTTATTCATCAGGAGAGACAATATGTAAAAATATGTTTAACAAATACAAATTAATTCTCCCCTCCCTTTTGGCGGGGAAGACACTAGCAATGGGGAGAAAGAGCAATGCTTTTCACATGGATATAATCTGTATTTTAAAAGAAACAAGGGATTTCTTAGAGGAAGAGATAGAGAGGAGTACCTTCCTGGCTTGGAAGACAGTCAATACAAAGGAGGCAAGAAAAGTAAGAAACTCCTTTAATCAGGCATAGAAAGGGAAATAATGCACCATAATAAGGTTGGGTCCAGGATGAAAAAAGTTTGACAAAGTAAACAGAGGAGCTAATATTAGATATCAGAGGTTAAACTGAGTTTGGAGTTTGCTGAGTACCAGACTGACATGTGATCAGACCTAACTTTAAGAAAATCATCTGTAGTTGTAGAGAGAATAGATTCATTTGAAGCTCTCTCAAACCAAAGTCATACAATCTGGTGATTATCTACAAGGTATTAACAAATGACCTAGAAGCTCTTGTCTGACATATAGTAAGAGTGCTTTCCTCATATGGATATTTTAGTTTAATGTCATGAACAAAGAGGATAATTATCTGAATAAGTCATTAGTGTTATTTTTTCTTTTCTTTTTTCTTTTTTTTTTTTTTTAATGTTTTCTTTACCTAACAGAAGCAGCTTTTACCCATAGGTACCCTGTCTTCTCTCAAAAGCCATCTCCAGAAAAGGATGAGAAATTAATATTAGGGAGAAGAAATCATAGATTGGTTGCTGCTGGTGGGTTTATTAGAGGGAGCTATCACTAAATCAATGTGATCGCTGATCCACTTAAATATACATAGGAAAGCTTAGCAATGTATGTTTTCCAAAAGTTATAAAATCTTAGTGGGGGCAGAAAGAATTGATGGATAGAGAGCTAGCCTCTAACTCTTAATACCACATGGTATTAATTGTGACACCAATATATATTAGCTATCTGACCTTGAGCACATCTCCTTTCCCTGATTTCAAGCAATTTTCAGAGGTAAAATAATTGTCAGTTTGAGTTGGCAGGAGTTCTTTACAGTGAAAGTGCTCTTTATGCCAGTGAAATCGCAATGGCTATTCAAAGTCTCAACTGAAAGGGTCTCATTTCAAATGGGCAAAGGTAAGATTGTAGTGATATCTCAGTAACTTCACAATCATTCAATATTAGCTGTCAAATCTGCTTGTTTATAAATAGAGCTAACCCTAGATGTCCATGCCACAATTCAACAAATATCGACTGCCCATCATGGGCAAAACAATGCATTAGGACATTGAAAGATAGAAAATAAATGTGGTATGATCTCTTGCCAACACAAATATATTATAATATAGTGGGCACAATGAGTACCTGTGCCGATCCTGAAAAGAGCCCAGGTGAAGAGATCAGGAAAAACCGATGTAAGTTTTCATAAGTGTGAGAAATGGCATATGAATTAATTTCTTAGAGCCACCATTGAGTTTCTGATGATGAATTTTGTAGGAAGATGCACGAGGTTCCATCTCCTTCCTTTCTCATTCTGCTCTTCTCTCCCCTTCCAGGGACATCAACTTGGCACAGTGGAAGAGAGCTGGATTTGAGGTGTACTTGAGTGATCTTCAGCGAGTTCCTTCACTTCCCTGGGTCTCCCTCACCTTTCAAGAGAGGCCTCCTTGAACTCTAGAGTCTCTCTGGATCAGCTTCCCAGGGGATGGGCTCTCTTTGCACCTGCGGGGTGGGGTGGGCGCAACATCCCCGGGCATCCCTGCTCCTAGCCTCTGGGCTCCAAGGCTGTGCGCTCTGTAGAGGCTGTGCAATGCAACGAAGGGGATGAGGATTCGCACCGGATCCCGATCGCATCACCAATGTAGAGGTGGACTTGGTGGCCTCTTCTCCCGTGGCTTGGCAGGGATATTGGAGGAAGGATATGAGGATGTTCAGCCCCGGGTGGCTGTAGCTAGGGGAGCTGGTAATAGCTAGGCACACTGGTCAGCAGGCCGAGGAGCCGCCGCAGGGCCAAGGTGCGGCGCCGTGCAAGCAAGCTCTCTGTGGGCGGTCAGCAGCATCTCCCAGGACGAGGCCACGCCCCGCGCTCTCCGTTGCTAGGTCCACTGTTTGCCGCGTTCTGGAGGTGCCGCGAGCCTGGGCCAACGTACACAGAGCGCGTGGGGAGGGGTGGAAGGCGAAGAGCGCCCCAGCTCAAAGCATCCTTGCTGTCTCCGCCGCGCGGGAGGCGGCGGTGGCTTCTCGCTTTCCACAGCGCATCCTTCCGCCGGCAGAGCCCAGGCGGGAGGATGACCTTCGAATTCGGCGTCTCGCCGCGGGCCCCGTTCCCCCGAGGCTCCCCTCTTTTCCTGCAGGCCTTTCCGCATGCACCCCACCCCTCCACGAACCTGGAATGGTCTGGTCCGTCGGTAGTCCCCGCCCCCTGTTCGGGCAGCAGCTGCTCCAGCTGCTGCAGGGACTGGGCGCGCGGTGGGACCCGGAGCCGGAGCCCGAAACAGCGGCTGCCGCGGGCGGCGGGACTGCCGGGCGGCGGGCTGGACGGGGAGGACCGGACAGGACGTGAGGGGACCGGCGCGGGCGGGGCGGAGCAGCGCAGCATCCTCCCCCGCCAGAAGCGCAGCGTGCGCTGGGGCGGGTAGGGACCCTCCGAAAACAGACGGACTCCGCCCTAGAAAGTGGGGCGAGGCCCCGCGGGGTCCCCAAGGAGGAGGCGGCCTGGCTGGTGGCATCCATTTCTCTTCCCGGGCCGGCCTCTCCGGTGAGTCATGGCCCAGGTCCAAGCGAGGCGTCGCCTCTCCTGCTCCATCCTCTTGTCGCTGCCAAGGCCGGGCCCAGGGCTCGACCCCGCCCTCAACGGGGACGTCGGGGGGCGGCCCATTGCGTCCTCAGCTCTGCCGCTCAGGACACATTGTCCTAAGGTGGGAACGAGTGGCCGGCTGGGGACGCTGAGGGAAGGGCTTCTTGAAGGCAGGTGCGCTCCCCCACCTGGCCTGGGTGGGGCGGGGCCAGAGAGGTGAGTCGGGAGGTAAGTAGGGGATGGGAGGACGGGAGCCCGGGCAGCGGGACGCCTTCCTCCCTGCATCCCCGGGCCTGGCCCTTGGTCCTCAGCTGCATCTGGCTCCATCCTGATGCTATGCATTCCGCGGGGATCAGGTCCGGGCTTCCTGTGCAGCAGCCACTGGCTGCACAACTCTTGGGCTTCCTTTCTCTTCCCTCTTTCTGTGTTCTGGATAGGAAATCTGCTGCTGCCTTCTTGGTCGGCCATTTCTTTTTTGGCCAGAAGTATCGGAAAGATGCTGAGTGATACTGTACCAAAGGTTAGGTCTCTGTTGACCTCTGCTTTAGAGGACGGTTTCTTGCCTGGGCTGTACCAACTGGAGCCCAGGCTGGAGGTGGGATGTCACATAATGGGAATTGTAACAATCTACTTTGCACAAAATGGGCAGACCATTTTCTGAACAGCAACACATCTTTAAGAACGTGTGCTTCAGCGGATTCACGTGACTTTTAGAATAAGTTTGATCATGAAATCACATTTAGAACTGGAAGGTCATCTAAACCAACCCCTCTTCCTCTTGTATAGATAAGGAAACTGAGATTAACTTGCTCAGTCACGCAGGTAGTAAGTGATATAGTAAGTGATACAACTGGAATTTAAACCCAGCTTCTCTGACTCCCGAAAATTGCTTTTCCCACTGTGCCAGATCATCTTTTGAAGGGAAAAAGTCAGCTTTTTTACATGGTATTTGCAAAAAAACAAAAACAAAACAAAACAAAAAACCAACAACACATACACAAAATAATAAAAAAAAACTTCAAAATCCCTACCAAGGAAAACCAGATTACATCATTCAAAATGAATGCTTAGTGGGTACTTAACTGTAGGAAAAAGTTTCAAAAAGAAAAACCATCTCCAAAATTAGTTTTCCTTACAAGTTTTGGACTTAGCATCTGGAGAACAGTGACCTGATTGTGAATCGTGTCCATGGAGTTGACTCCGCTGCCTTTGGATAACATCGGCTAAACTAGAAAAAGCACAAACACAGTACCATAGTTAAAAAATGTGTCTTAGATGACTTTTGAGGCATCATCATCTTACCCTTTGGGAATAGGATTGATTCGTTTCGGCCATATGTCCATAGTGAAGAACTCTGCTGGCCCCAGCTGCTGCTTCATCACAAAGTGATGTGTTTAGGGTGTTTTTCTTTGTCCATTATTCTTATGTTTATAGATTTTCTTTTAGTTTTTAATTTATTATGCAGTATTCTACTAGAGTAGCAAGAATCTTTATTTCTGGAATAGTGCTTACCTGTATGGAAGTGCCTGCCTCTTAACTATATTTGAATAAGTTCTTTGTTGAAGAATACTCTTAAGTTAAAGGAAATATTTATATGCTAAAACATCCTGTTGAAATAAGGACTTAACATTATAGGGCAGACTTTCCTGTTTAGAAGAGCTTCTGATCTCAGTTTCTTTTTTTTTTTTTTAATTTAGTATAATTAAAGGATTACAGATTCCATTCTCACTATCCAGCTATTTAATTTAGTTAAATTTCACTGTCATAAAGAATGGTACCATCAATTGACACCCTGGCCAGCTTTTTAATGGCACCTTGAGGAATGAAATTATCTCCTCCCCTTAACACACACCTATATATAAAAAAAAGTATTATCTCTCACCATCCTCACCCTTCCCATGCCTAAGGAAGAACTCAGCAGGTTCTTGTTAACCTCATTTCTGTCCCAGGGTCAGGGAATTCCAATTGATCAACTTATAATGTACTGAATCTTTTAATTTAGTTCTGGCTATAGGATATCAGACACACCTTACTTCCTTGTTGGGTGATACCCATTGAAAATCTTAGGGTTATGCCAAACAGCTGTTCATTGAGTACTCTCAAGAACATTTGAGCCACAGGGAACCTGGGAATCAGGGAAGTTGTTTTTTATTGCTGGCTCTGGTCACAGAATGTCTGAGAAGGTAAGCTCTCTGATGGCAAGGATCCACATTTTTTTTTCATCTTTGTATCTTCAGGGTTTACAATAGGGTCTTCTTTCCTTGAACAGATAGGTGCTTAAGTGTTTGTGTAACCTTTGGGGATAAGTTACTTTACAAAGACTCTTCAGCTTCATTTTCCTATTTATAACATAAGGATTCATCCTTTGTATCCAACTTGCAGTTATTGTGAGAATTAAGATCTTGATATAGTTTTGTATTACGGTAAATGTCTGTATGAATTTAAACTGTTTTAATAACATCTTCTATTGAAGTCATTTTTGATTGTCTATTAGTTGGAAGGTAGTATGCTATGAAGGAACTAAACATCTCTGATAGCAAGTATCTTAGTGTAGTTGGGGAATAAAATATTAGACACGAAAAAATCATGAATAACCCACACCGGAACAGAACTGCCCGAATGCAAACAAGAATTGCTATAGAAATTGAGATGAAGAGATTACTATAGTCTAGAGTGATCTTGGAGCTAGGAGGGTTAAGCTGTGTTTTAGAATAAATAGATTGGTTTTTGATAGAACAGAAGAGCAAACCAAGAATGAACATTTAGAAGCAGTTTATTAAAGTTTTAAATATGTAAAGTGGGCCAATATTCTGGAGGTCTATGAAGGTCAAGTCAAAGAATTTGTACTTGATCAAATAGGCAATAGGGAATTGTTTTAGATTCTAAATTTAGGGCAGAATTTTAAAGTAGATAAAACTTGCTTTTCCTTTTCTTGCCTCAAACCTCCCCATCCCCCAACTTCTTAGATCTCAACTAATTCCTAATGTGCTTTTTATAAATATCTAGTAAAATTCGTTATCAGTTCAGTACTTCTGTTATATGTATATATATATATGTGTGTGTGTGTGTATGTATATGCATACACACACACACACATATATATACCTTTATATATGTATATATAAATGTACACATAAGACCATACATAATAGAGGTGATGGAGGGTATCAAGAACCAGCCTCAAGAGTCAGGAAGATCTAAATCCTAGCCTTGCCTCCCACATATAGTGACCTTGTTCAAACAAATAACTTAATCTTTAACCCAGGCAGTTCTCTAATACTCAGTTAGTCGTAGACTTAACTGTGTATTGATTAAGGACGTTTCGTCATTAGTGGTTTCCCATTGGATGATAGATGTATTTTAATAAGGGACTTTTAAGCCAGAAAATGCCTTTAAGACTTAAGACACTCTTCTGGAATATTTCCAGGCCATAATGGAAAATCCTTTGGGTGCAGGGAAACCCATAAATCAAACCTATCATTTAGCCCATCTCTAAGAACATCTTGTTTTTTTGTGTGCTTGTTGGGTGATGGTAATTGGGTTTTTAGCACTGGAAAGGTGCTGTTAGAAGATTTGGATGAGGAATAAAGGAATACAATTAGATTCCTCAAGGTGGGTATGATAGGAAGTAACAGAAGGGATCAGAAAAGTGGGGGTGTATATAAATTGGGATTTCATATTTACTGACTCTGTGTTCCAATTCTTGCCTCCTGGCCTAAAATTCCTCCTCCTGACAGGTCTTTGTTCCTTATACTTCCCACATCAGTCGGGAAGAGTCTACTGAATTCTAGCCTGGGTTTCTGCCCTCATGCACTTAGGGATTTGGGCAATAGGCTGACCAAATGACTCTGAGATGAAGAGCCACGTGGGTATAGTCATCCAGAGTTATCTTTGGTTGACTTCTATTCCAACTCTCAAGCACTGGATGCTGGTAGGTTTTCTCTTTGAGAGTGCTATCCTTCTTACCAGGACTAGTAGAAGATAAACGTAAGGAACACTACCAGAAAAATCCTTCATTTTATTATAGACACATAGGGATAAGCTTTTCCTAGCAAAAGTGTTGATACAATGGATAGATAGTATGGTATATTGAAAAGAACCCTTATCCTTGGAATTGGGACATCTATATTCCCTTCCCAGCTTTGCTATTACTCCTCATTTGACCACAGGGCAAATCATTTAAATTTTCTTGTCTCTAGATTTATCTAGGAAATATGAGGAGTTGAATCTAGATGATCTCTGAAGTCACCTACACATAAATATTACAGTACTAGAGTGCATCTGCCTTCTTACATATATTGGCATGGGTTGCTGCCCATCCGTGTCCTCTATGAAATTTTTTAGATGATCTTGCTGATCCTCTAGGCCTTTTAAATCTTACACGAACATTAATGCTGCATCCATAATGTCTATCTGCTTTCCCCACTCCTAAATAAACCTGATTGTGTACTCTGTAACTCTTACATTTCTTGATTCTGTATTGTAGCCTATGGTCATCCATGTTTATTTTCATTTCTCCTTGGATCACCTGTTAATTCTTCAGTGACCGATTCATTCTTAATAGTTATTAGAAAGATGTTGATGTTAAAACAACAAAGCAGTATAAATGACAGGGAGCTGCTTGAGATAATAGGAAAGCACTTTCCCAGGGGTCTCTGTAAAATGGAGGAGAGCTAGATTCTGTTAATTCTAGCTCCAAATCCTATAATCTCTCTCCCTTGTTATTCTAAACTGATAGATTTAATACCAATCCTGCCATTTTCACCAGATGATTACCTCCTCCCATTTTCTACTTTGTCTTGCTCTTCCTACCCCTAAATTCCTTTCATCTGTGAGAGTCAGGTCAGTGTCAGAAGACACATTGAGGGAAGGTGAGCTTTAGCCTACTTAATCACCCTTGCCTCCTTTGACAGTGGAGCTAATGGATAGACTTCTGGCTTACTTCTCTCCCCTCTATTCAGAGGAATTTCCTTCCTCTGACCACTTGCCTGAGTCTCCCCACAAGACCTAGGTGAGTTTTTAGGGGAAAGAGGTAGAAAGAAATACCTCAGACTGTTTAGAATGGGTAGAGTGGGGGAATTGTGGCCCTAGAGGTGGTGAGTTTAAGACTTGGCTCCTCCCCATCCCCCAAACGATTCCACAGAAGGGGGAGGGGCAATATCTCAGGGAGAGAGGAATGGGACTCCTTGTGTCCTTGGCAGTTAAACTGTCCTGGGAATAGTGTAGGGAAGAAGAGAAGGACAGCGGGACCTGGAAAATAGGGTACAAAGTAATTTAAAGATAGTAAACCTTACACACCTCGAAGAAAAGAAAACATGAAACAGAAAAAATCCTATTTAAACATTGAAGAAGACAATTCATCATTTCTGGCACTAAAAAGGCTGTCCCAGACAGCAGGTAGAAAAGATTTTTGAAGGGGTGGGTGGGTCATGGTTTATTTGTGACCTATTATACAAAAAAAGTCTTATTTTAACCTGGCCTTTTAATTTAAAGTGGTGTTGCATATATTTATTCTTCACAATTAATTTAGCCTGGACCTGAAGTACTACCTTGCTATATTTCAGTTGTGGTGGACAAGTGATATATGTGGATATGTTTCTAGGCTGGTTCCTCCCTTTCCAAACTCCCAACCCCTCCCCTATTTCCTTATGTTTGTTCACGTGCTAGCCTTGGCTTCTTTCTAAATTTCTATTGGACAAATCAAATCTGATGAGACACTAATAGTTATTGCTCACCTGCATATGGTTGAGAGATGCTGGGGCTGTACAGTTACTTCACTTTGAGCTTAACTGGGATCCATAGGAATGGAGATCTTAAGAAATCCCTTTACTTTCAATGACAAATTCAAATGAAAAAACAAACTAGAACTCACACAGAAGGTGCTCAAGGTCCCATAGGTTATGAGCAGAGGCAAAATGTGAGTCTAGTTCCTCTGTCTTCAAATGGATTGTCCTTTCTACTATATTATAGAAAGACTAGGCCTTAAATCACTACTTTTATCTTGGATATGGTATCTGTCAGATAGAGTAAAGAGGAATACAGAAGAAACACTTGTATTTTCATCCTTGGTACCTTTCCATTGATCCATAAGTTTTTGGATTCTCAGAGACAGATGGAGAGCAAACTCCTTAGTGTCCTTATGTCTAAAGTTGACCCTTTTCTCAAAGATTCCTGGAAGTCGTTTTCATGGAAAACATGACATTGTTGAGTCTGTCATCCATAGTTCCTTTATTCCTCTGATATGTGCTCCTTTCCATGGCCAGTGCATTTCTTCTGAGATTACCTCCCATTTATATTATATATCCTTATAGCTTCCATATATCTGTATGCATGTACATAGACATAATTCTCTGCCCAGATATGCCTGGAAGGATAAAATAGAAATTGACTGGAGATTGAGTTTCTCTGTTTCCTTTGAACTGTTTTAAATTTATTACTTGATTTCTTGTGCTTTGTCTGATGTATGTACTATAAAAATGAGACTCAAGGGAGTTGGCTTTTGTAGTAAGATCAAGATTTTGTCATAGTCTCCTTTGAAGTAAATTAGACATCTGACAAGACAAGCTAGTAGCAACAATATTGTTTTTCCTTTTTTATCTTTTCACCTTCCTAGTCCCTCCAGATGCTCTCCATCTTGTTAATAATCTTTCTAAAATGTGGTACCTTAAAAGAAAAACCTTTCTCTAGATCTGATCTAATCATGGCAAAAGATAGGCAGATTATTATCTCCCTATAAATCTGAATATAGAACTTCTTCTAATGTAGCCAAAGATGATATATTGATTTTGCTATTTTTGGGCTGCCATTTTACAGGGGTGATTTATTTAATTTTTTGGCCTTTATCTTTTCCAGATGAATAACTTTTTAGATATAACTCTCCCATCTTCTCCTGAAATGTTTTTTTTTTGAACCTGTGTAGGCCTTTGCATTTATCCATGTTAAATTTCTTTTTCTTATATTTAGACCAATATTCCATCCTTCTAGTTTTGGATTTTCATCCCATGTGTTAGCTGTGTCACTTGTAAATTTTTTAAGCATTTTGCGTCTTTAACTCATTGATAAAAATTTAAACAGTCTAAGGCCAAGCACTGATCTTAGACAATCATCTAGAAACCTTTCAAAATGACATTAAATCCCGTGTGACATACTGTCCAAACCACCTTAATAAGCTATTGCCTTTAGCTTATATCTTTCTGGCTAATTTGTCAAAAAAATTGGCCAATCACTCATTACATGGTTATGTATTAGGCTCCAGGCTCAGTGCTGGTGATACAAAAAAGCAGTTCTTGATTTTAGTAGACTGTATAATAAAGGCTTTACTTTAGGTAGACTATATAGCATTCTCATGCTTAACCAGCCTCATAATCTTGTTAAAAATAGAAATGCCATTAGCCTGGCATCTTCCATTGTTTAGGCAGGCTGACCTTGTAATCACTTCATTTCCTAGCTGTAACTTGTCCCATTAATTAACTATATTAGTTGTCAGATCAGTTCACTTTCTTTTGTGAAAATTGAAATAAAATTTGCCTTTTTACATGCAGACTTGGAAGGACCTTAAATGTCATCCAGTCCCACAGCCTTTTTCTGATTTGTCCATAATATTTTACAGATCAGCAAGAATATTTTGTCCTTATGCTACTTTGAGATGTAGTTCATATTAACTGGGTGACTTGTATTTTTAAGGGCAGTAAGGTGATGTTTTGCTATCTCTTTCTCCTCTGTCTCATTTGTTAGTCTTGTCTCATCCATCTCAAGTAGCATTTCTGGCCTCTTTGAGCCTTCCTTTCTCTCTCTACAGGTATAGATAGCCTTTTTCCTTCCTAAAACAAAACAAAACAAAACAACATCTTTGGCTTTCTCCACCAATTTCAGACCTCTTCTGGTATTGATGCTTGTAGAATAAGTCTTAATAGAACTATAACACATTTTTTTTTTGCATCAATCCTTCATTATATATGCATGGATATGTATAGATTTATATTTTTGACAGTCATTTTCTCTTTATAATCTCTAGTTAGTCATTAAGCTCTCTGTTTCCATGGTATTCTTTTCAGAGAATTTTTCTCTTGATCATAAAAATAATTTCTCTCAGTTTTTTTGAATTTCATTCTTGAGAGTGATCCCATCTCTCTTGGGCTAGTTTCTCCAGTAGTTTTCTTTTCCGTGACTTCCTATTTATTCTTCTCAGAAACCTGTGAAATCTTCTCTCCAAATATTTAGGGCATATACGACAGATTTATTTCTCACTTTTCTCTCCCTTACTACAAATTTTAAGGTGAAACAGTCATTTTCCCATCAGGTTTTTTATCTTTACTCCAGAAACTCATTCCTCCATGTACGTGAGAATCGGGTCTAGAAACATTGTTTTTTTCCCTTCTGCTTTTTGAAGCATGATAATAATTATAGTCAGTAGTATTAGCTTCTATGCTTTAGTCAAAGAGAACTCACATTTTCATAATTAAGTCTTATACCATAAATTTGCTAAAATATGGAAGACTAGCGATATTTTCCTGAACCTGTGTCCTCCCTTTCCCAGTGGTATGTAGACTGCTTAGATAATAAGCTAACATTTCTTCACTCATCCTCAGCCAAAATTATCTCCATCATGGTTATTTAAATTTCATTTTTTTTAACCTTACCACCTTTCCTATATTTCTTCACATGATTTTATTTTCTTAATGTATAATGTCCTTCTCCTGCCTCCCTTTACCTAAACTGTTCATTTTAAAGAAGATATTTTTGTTTACAAGCATACTTCACATTGAATCTTAGGATATATATTTTGGGATCAATTTTCTTTCTTGACTTAGTGCTCTAGTTTGTCTTATTTTTTTATACTATGCATATTTAGGTATAAATATCTTCTATACAACTTAATAAATACTCGTCGAATCAAGTGGAATAAAATTTATTGAAATTGATGTTTTTGTGGTTCCAAAACTAATAATGCCTTTGTGATGTGGATTGTGTATGTGTATACATGCATATAAATATACATACACATTTCAAATATATAGACTTAGAAAATGAAACTAGCAATTCATTTGCCTCTCAAAGAAGGAGGGAGGAGGCTTAGTTTACAGACATTTGATGGATAGGATTTTAAACAGCTCACAAGAAATGAAATTTATATTTAAGTATAGTTATTGTCATTTTTCTATTCTATTTCAAAATTTTGTTTTATCTTGTTAAGAAAATGAATGGTCTCTAAACCTGTGACTGATAGGCTGCTTGTTGTGTGTTTGTATTGGGATGACAGCATTTTGGATTGAAACTTTTGGACCCTTTCTCCCTTTGCTTGGAGGGCGTGCCTTCATGACTCTCCCACATTGCTAAGAACCCTTGTGCTTTCCCTTCTCTGCTCTCTATGCCCAACATTCTTCTATTTTCCTATTTATGCTTCTCCTTCCTTCCTCTATCCAAGACAATCTTTTGACCCTTAGAACTTCATGAATTGCTCTTCTGGACCGTTTTCTCAAGTCCCTTTTGATTTTATTTGTGAATTTCATTTGGGTGTGAGATCACAATCTTTGTTAATTTGAGTAGCCAGATAACCCTAAAATACTACATAACACAAGGTTTGCTTAGAGAAATGAGGGAATAGTGTGTAGAGAAATGAGGGAATAGTGTCAGTAGATCTATACAATAGAGGAGACCAGTCAAAGGGGGAGAGGAAAAAAGGGGAGACACATTGTTAGTTTGGCTAGAAGGCAGAATCCTGGGGCAGAGGGATAGCACTAGCTGGAGATAAAGAGTAGCTAGAGGCAGAAGCATGTGAGTATTCCAGTGTGTTACCTCCTGTGAGCCTCTTGAGAGTGATGGTTGTATGTTACCATCAGTATCTCCCTAGCAATAATTTCCCACTGGATGCCTGTTTATCTAGTTATGCTTTCCCCAAAGACTTTCTTCTCATTTTTTTCTGGTGTAAAAATCTGTAGGTGTTTCTCTATCTAGTCACTTTCTGACTAAATTTGTTTATATTTATTGTATGTTTTACATAAGGCTTACTGCTGTTCCCTAAATACTCCATAGGTTGTTCTTGTGGTGATTCAGTTTACCTCTTCTGACCATGGCACATCAGGCCTTTGGAGACCCTAAATAGAGACGCCTCTATAAGTGGGGCACGACAGGTACACATACTAGGTGAGAACAATATTTTACAAATGCATCCTTTATAGCTTTGCAATTTGGGTACAGCATTTGGTCCTGATGCCCAGTAACCAGAGTGGACAGCTCAGTATAGTGTCTGGAGTCAGGACATTGGACTTCAAGGTCTGGGTACCATGTATGAGACTGTGCTAGTGACCTTTGTGGCAATGTCCATTTGCCAATTTTTTGCTACCTACTAAGTTTTGTAGCCTCAGGGATCCTTAATTTATTTCATTTGTGAATAAGTTGTGGGAAAAGTGCTTAGCAAACCTTAAAGGGACACAAAGATGTGACTTAGAAGCTGATGTTTTTATGGCACTTTCATAAAACACTTGATGGATCCTTTCCCACTTGAATCTCCCGACAACCCTGAAATCTGGTTTTCCCCAGGTTATAGAAGAGAGATGGAAGGTCAGAAAGACTCTCCCATGGTTGTGTACTTATTGTCAAAAGTCCATATGAACCCATGTCTTAAAAACCTGGGTCTGTGTCTTCAACATAGCATGCTAATCTTGTTTTTGAACTGCTTGTATTTCTATATCAGTCATTTCTAGTAATATTCCTCAATAAGACTTATTCCCTTAAAACAAAAACAGAGTTAAAATCATTGGGCACAGTTGGGTGGGTAGTCAGCCTTTCCCATTCATTGTCCTTTTATCTCTTCCTCCTACCCCCAATTTCCAAGGAAAGGAGGAAGCTTCATTTATTTTTTTTCTGGGGGCAAGTTGTGTCATTAGTTACTCAGAATTCAGTTTCATATTGGTGTTCTTTTTGTAGTGTTTTCTTGGCTCATAGGTGGACATTTCTTTGTTTCTCTGAATTTCTCACATTGTTTTGTATGGAGTAAAAATATTTGATTACATTAAAATCCATTTTTTTTCAGCCACTACCAAATGATGGGTACCTATTTTGTGATATTATTGTAACTTTTTGCTCCTAGGCAAGTGCTGCCATGAATATTTTTATAAATGTAGGAGTTCATGTTTTCATTACTTAAAATGTATGTGCTTGGCAGTTTGCTCTTTGGATCAAAGGGTGTGAATAATTGCAATTTTTTTCTTCCCAGAATAGTTGGACAAATTGACAGTTCCACTGATGGTATATTATTGTACTTATTTGCCATAGCACTTCAAACACTGACTTTTTAAAAAAAAAAAAGATTCTTTTGTCATGTATTCCATATCATGAAATGTGCATAAAGCCTCAGTATTATTTTAATTTGCATTTATGCTATTAGAAGTTTGTCATTTCATAGTATTGTTGATGATTTAAGTTTTGAATATTTATAATCTTGACCACTTACATACTAAGTAGTAGTTCTTAGACTTTTATATATGTTAATTCTGCATATCTCTTGAATATATAGACTTTTAATAATACCTTTTAATGACGATCCCTTCTAGTTCTAGCTACATTTATTTTGTTTATATAAACAGAAATCTTTTTCTTTTCATCTGATTCCTTTATCCTGATTAAGAATTTACCTACTAGACAGAGTTGCAAAAGGTATCTTCTTCAATTCTCTTAATTAAAAATATGCATTTTTATTTTTGGATTGAATTATTATTTGAAAGTTGAATATATACTGTAAGAAAATTATTAAAACTGATTTTCTGCCAAAATATTTAAATTTTTACCATCAATTTTTGTCAAATATGGAGTCTTTCCTTATGTATGTAATGTTCTTTGGTAGCTTTATGTAAGTAATGCTCTTAGGTTGTCAAATTTTATTGTTTTCTAATGATTTATTTTCTAGAATATTCCACTGTTTCAATTTTCCATTTTTAAAATAGTTTTGATTATTCTTTTATAGTGTAGTTTGAAATCTTGCAATATTCATTCTAGTCCTGCTTTTTAAAAGATTTCACTTGAAAACTGAGACATTTTGATTTTTCAAATGAATTTGGACATTTATTTATCTAGGCCTGTAAAGTAACACTTGGTAGTTTGGTATATCACTAAATTTTTAAATTAATTGAGGTGACATCATTTTTTATTATATCAATGTGGTCTATTGTATAAATAGTATTTTGTAGTCTTGAGAGGCTAACTTCCAGATATTTATTTACTAGTTATTTTAAATGTAGTTTCTCATTCTTTCATTTATTCATGATTTTTGCCATTGCAGTATAGAAAATTTGATAGTTTTTTGTGGACTTATAAAATTTTATGTTCAAATATTTGGTTTAAATTTTTATCTAAGTTTTTTTTCTACTTTTATTTCAAGTAGACTATAGTGTCATTTGCAAATAGAAATTATTGTGTCTTTTTGTCAGTGTTTGGCTTTAATTTCTATTTTAATTATTTTTAGAATGTCTAGAAGTATGTCAAATAGTGGAAAAGACTGAGTATCCTTGCTTTATTCTTGTATTTATTGGGAAAGCTTCTAGTGTTTCACAATTTCAAAGTTTCAAATAATGCTAGTTTTTTTTGGGGGGTGGGATTTAGGTATATAATATTTATCAATTAAAAAGAGTCCCTTTTCAAAGTGTATATTTTAAGGATTTTTAACATAAGCAAATACTGTCTTAAGGTCTTTTTCTGAAAATCAATAATTTGTGTCTTTTTATATTTTTAATATAATTAAATGTGCTAAATTCTTTTTTGCTATATTTTTCACCAAAATACTTACAAAGGAGACAATGATCTGTGATTACAGCTAAGATTTTCTATGTATCTTCTTTCTAAATGAAGCCTTATTTATATTTTAGTAAAATAGTTCTATTAGTTTGAAGATGCTCACAAATTTTCATTAAACTTAGCTTAATGTGATGTAACTAAAAACACTGTGTTTGGAATTGGAGGCCTGAGCTCAAACTTTGGCTCTTCTAGGCCCTAGCACTATGGCCTTGAGGAGAGGACACTGAACTTCACTGGGTCTCTGTTTCCTTGACTATAAAAAATGGTCATGGGGAGGTTATATGCAGATGATATATGGTATCTTTAGCTCTGTGCACTTGTAACACACATGTATTAAACGTCTACAAATTGCTGAGCTTTATGATGAACATTAAGGGAGATAAAACATTAAATTAAGACAAAATGCCTGCCTCATGGAGCTTATAATGTGGAAGAGTGATTAGATACAATCAAGATAAAGAGAAAATTTAAGATTTTTGATTGGTCAAAAATGTTTTCCATTTAGAATTCCTGGATTTTAGTTTTGAATACTCTAATTATAACATATTATGATCTTTTGTAAGTCCTTTAGTTTATATTGTCTCATTTTCTATGTCTCTGAACACTTGTTGAAAGAATGTTTTTGAGATGCTTAAAAAGTGCTTAATTTAATCAAAAACAAATGGCACTGAGTTTTAAGTGTGATTTTACTGGGTCTTAGCTATCTAATTATGAAGATATTAATAAAAATCTTTATTTGTTTTCTTTTGTGGCTTGCAAACCCTGTAAACTAGGTACTGAATAAATGCTGTCAACTGACTTTTTTTTTTTAATTATAGGAGAATCTTTTTATCTCCCAGATACTTCCTAAAGTTGAAGATATGCATATGGATTTAGAGATGGAGCACAGCATGGCAGGATTGGCCTGAAATCAGTAAGACCTTTGCCTTTGATACTGGCTGGCTGGGTTTTATCTGTAAAACGAGGAGGTGTGGCCCAATAATAATTAGAGCCCTCCAACTCTAAATCCTCTGATTTAAAGTCCTTTATCCTCTAGGTGTCCCATTCTACCTTATAGAGCAGGTACCAACCCCAATTAATTCTTATAGTTCTTATATATTAATGAATTCACAAGTGTAGCCCAATAAATCTTGGTGAAGATGCTTCTGTTACCATTGCAAGGGAGGTACTGGCTCTAGACTTAGAACCTTGAAAGTTGCCTGAAGTATTGAGAGTTAAGTAACCTATCAGAGTCTGTCAGGGGGAATGTACCAGAGATGGGCCTTGAAATTGTCTTTTCCTGGGTCATGCCGGGCTTGGGTTTGACTCTCTGTGTACTATACCATACTGTGGCTTAAAATTTCTCTCATAGCTCATATAAGTGACTCCCTATGTTATTAGGATTTAAATCTGAATCTGGGAAGATGGGGAAGGATACTCATCTGGGATTGAGGACATGAAAAACTGTTTACTCCCTCACAATTATGTATTTCATTTTGAAACTGTGTAATTGAATCCATTGAACACTGAAATATTCTAAAAAGAAGAGATGAATCCTGGACATTTTTGATGACGATTCTAACATCCTGTAGTTGTCATTTGGGTCTGAGTCTGTTGGGACATAGTTCAGTTTGTATTTGGAATCAATTAGCAAATATTCAGTAAGAGCCTACTATATTCTATATCCTAGGAGGGCATTTTGTTGACTTGCTGTAATTTTGTGTTGTTTTCCATGATATACATGTGGTCAGGTAAGACATTTTGATTTAACTTTACTATATATGTGAATGTATTTGTGTGTATAAATAAGTACATACATTCTGATGAGCTAATGAGACTCCATTGGGAAAGACATGTGAGCAACGGTAAGTGCTGAGGTCAGAAGCTAGAAATGAACATCAAAGGGAAGGGGCATGTTGGAGATTCAGAAGCCCAGCCTGAGCCTGCTGGCTTCATGGCAACTCTCCCTTAGCCATTTTCCTTTTTTCTCAACTTGATTTTTACATCTCTAAAGTGGAGTAAATAGGACTTGGCAACTCTCTGGGATCCCAAATTGAAAGCCACTATGCAAAAATAATGTTAAATCTTTATAATAATGTTTTGTGCAAACATAAATTATATACAATTATCTAGCATGTATTATTGGCAGTCATTGAATACTTGTTGACTTATTCTAAATGTGAATTAAATTTGTTTTGCATTAATGTTGTATCTATCTACATATATATATATAAACACATATATATATATACATATATATATATATATATATAATTAAAAATTATTTTTACCTTTGCTTATGTGCTGTCAGAGTGGAATCATAGAATGGCAAAACCCTCTTTACTCAATTTTAGAGATGTGCAAATCATGTTGAAGGGAAAAAAATTAGGAAAAAGGCACAGAGTGGATTCACCTTGTAATTGGTAAGATTAGTGCTAGGTTTTTCTCCAACATTTCCTTCCCTTTGATCTTAACTTCAAAGTTATGACTTAAGAATTTGTCATATGCTTCTAAGGGTGGAACCTTATTAGCCCATCAGGATGTTTCTTTGGCTTTGTTCACTTTGTCCATTGTGACCCCTCTACTCTTTAAAAAAAATTGTGTCAAAGAAAAAAAACAGGGCAATGCAGTTATTTTTGATACATGCATAAGATTTCTCCTCTGGTCCTCTCCCGCTAAATCCATATTTTAACCTTGTTTTTCCAAGTTGTAAACAAATTGCATCCAAAATTTTAAAATATCACACCATTATAATTGATGGAAAATGAAAGGCTTGATAATGTGTACCAAAAATTTTCATGGCATAGATTACAGTATGACAAAGAGATTTTCATTAAAACTGTAGTATTAACATAGCATTTTCATTCTTTTTTGTTGTTTAATTGCATTTTTAAAAAAAAATTCCTTTTTGATCTGATTTTTCTTGTGCAGCAAGATAATTGTTTAAATATGTATATATATTGGATTTAATATATATTTTTAACATGTTTAACATATATTGGATTACTTGCCCTCTAGGGGAGGGGATGGAGAGAAGGGGGGAATATTTAGATGGAGGTTTTACAAGGATCAATGTTGAAAAATTATCCATGCATATGTTTTGAAAATAAAAAGCTTTAAAAATAATAAGAAGAACTGTAGTATTACACAATCTTATTTTTGATTTAGAGTGCAAGAGAACATTCAGTTACGCAAAAGTGTATCCTTTGTGGTCAAATGTAAGGATAGAAAAAAAATACTATGAAAACTGAATTGATATATTTTTCCATAGTGAGCTGATGTTTCAGTATTTTGTACACAAAACATGAAAAAAGTATTAGTCAGACCACAAATAGTTCTAACTTATTGCAGCTTTTGAGTTATCCCAACTTTCTGGTCTCTCCAGTTCAGTGTCTAAGATTCAGAGAATAATAAACATTATTCATAATCTTTTACTACAAAGTAGAGATAAATCAAGTGCTAATCTGAATAAATCCCTATCCTTTTTTTTAAAGATTTAAATGCTGTGTCCTCTGTCTCACTAGTGTAGGGTACTCGCCCTTGTTAATTAAGACTCTGGGCTACGTGCGCCAAGTAACTTTGACCCCATATGCCATTTGTTATATTATATATTGAAACTGCTGTTGGGGCTCTTCACACTCTTTGCTGTCAACTGAGATATTACTGTGACATTGATACTATGGAGAGTTATGGGTGGAAGTTGCAGAGAGGCAGATTTGGGCTCCATGTAAGGAAAAACTTCCTAACAATTAGAGCTATCCCAAAGTGGAATGACCTGCTTAGGAGGAGGTACTGGTTTCCCCTTTACTGGAGGTTTTCCAAGAGGAGGCTAATGACTACTAGTCAGATATGTTGCTGAGGGGATTCTTGTGCAAGTATGGGTTAGACTTGATATAGATAGCCTTTGAGGTCCTTCCAACTCAGATCCTGGGATTCTAGTGCCAGTTGTGTGGATATTCATTAGATTTCAGCACTCTTCCTTTGTTTTTCACCAAATAAATACCTATCTTGGGGGGGGGAGTAGAGGGGATACTTTTAATCTGGTAAGGGAAAAGGACATATGGGTATCTTTTAAAAAATGTATTTAAAATGTATTTTAAAATATCATTCTGATCTTTGGTTTTCTTCTTTGTAAAATAGGTAATGAAACCTTTCCTGCCAAATTCATAGGGCTATTGAGGGGATCAAATGGGAGTTGTAAAAATGATTTTGTAAGTTTTAAAGAGCTACATGACATATTATTAATTGAGAATTATAAATCATTAAACTTCATATTATTACTAAAATGATCCTCAAGTCCATGGATAGGAGAAAAATAAAGAAAGGAAAATTTAAAGGGCAATCATAATTCTTTGAAGTTGTTTCTGGAAAGAGAGAGATTTTTTTCTTGTAGTTTTATCTCTAACCTAATTGATCACATGGAGAAGTTTAAAAAAAAAAGAGGGAGGAATGGAGAGTTCTCATTCAATAGGTGTTCCCTTTGTGATGCCAGAGTCTAGAGAAAAATAGTAGTCCCCATATGAAGCCTCATTTATATAGAGAAAAGCATATTAAAGATATTTATGCACTTAATATATAAAATAATATATAAATAGAATTAAAATCTGTGTTCTTAAGAATTGGTGCAGATGTTCTGTGCCTTGACAAGACTGGTGATTGGAATGATGAGGAAAAAAAAAAACACACAAAAAAAAAACCCAAACAAAAAAGCTTCCCAAGTAGATTGTTTTGGTGTTCCTTAGAATTAGTAATAGACAGGGTAGCCTTTGACTAAGCCTAAATGAGAATCATTTTCAGCAGAAAGGAATTTTAACTGCTCTCCATGTTATAATATTAGAGCTACATGATAGGAGCCTTCATTTTTTTCTCCTTTGCAAATGGAGCTTGTTTGTATAGTGTAGTGTGTTGAGAGTTATTTTCAGCCTTGACTGAGAAGCAGAAAGCTAAATATATTCTTCTTTAGTTACATTACTGCATATTTTCCTCCATTATTGTCCTTGACTTGACATTTGTAGATTTTATTTTTAAAACCTGAAAAGAACCATCATAACATATGTATGGGATGCAATGAAGAACCTGGAATATTGGCTTGTGTTTCAGACTTAATTCTGATCTCATATACACTGATAATGGAGTTAGTGTTTGTTTTAGATCAAAAAGTAAAATGAGCTAAAGTCACCAAGATTTTCAGACACATTCTTTTCATCAAAGGAGCATATTGAATAAAATAAAACTGCCCTTTTTTCTAAAGGGGTGTGAAACTCTTATTTCTATAATTTTTCTAGTGGTTGATTTTTTAAAAAATGCTGCCATTCCCTCTTTCATTTTGTTTAAGTGTACATTTATTTTGTATTAACATTATAGTTGTTGCAATTCCATTTTCAACTTCAAGTTAATTTATGACAAAGACTAGAAGAATGCATAATTATAATTTATGCTATGATTATTTATCACATTTAAAATATATGTTCTGTCCTGGATTTGTGTTGGGAAGAGTCATTTTTTAAGAGCTCCAGAATTTTAATGCTGCTGATTAGTAGATGGGTAAGAGAAAAGCTATTTTAATATAGTTTATTGACTTTAAATTTTTATTAATTTATTACTTTAAACTTTTAAATATGCTACTCAAGTTTTTCTTTTTTCCATTGCAATTAGGAAAATTAAAATAATGATTTTTTTTCAGGATAGTTTTAAGTAGTGGTATTTCTCTTCAAAAAAAATGGATAGGAAAGCATGGGAAATAAAGTTATTTGCCCCATACCAACTTTTGGCTAATGCATTTCTATAATTGATACCAAATGGTTTTGTTTTCCTAACTATATAAATATTGTGATTTTGTCATTTTTCCATGCAGCTGGAAGTGAAGTATGAATCTCCTAATCACAAGCAACAAAAGTAATTCATGCTAATAAAAAAGAAAAAAGTTATCCATGTAAAATGTAGTGGATTTTGTGGTAGGGTATGAAGAGACAGAACTTATTTTACAAAGATGGTAGTTAAAGAATGCTTTTTATATTTACATAATTGATATTTTTCAGTCCTGTTAAATATAAAATTATATTACACATTGTATATATGTTATTATATTCAAAAGTCCCTGAAATCTTTTATAGGAACATTTCAATATGTGCAGATGTAGAAACACTGATTTCATTTTTAACTAACTTGTTTCCCCCATTAGAGTATAAATAAGCTCCTTGAAAGTCTTTGTATTTCTTGTGCAGAGTATAATGCCTGGAACATAGAAAGCACTTAATTGGATTTTTTAATAGTGCTTAGTGTAGTACATTCACTTCAGCTAGCATTTATTATTTCTAATATTCACATTAATCAGACATATTATAGAATAAACATAAATATATCATAGGCATTCTCTTTTTATAACTTTTTAAATCCTGAAACCTAAAACAATATCTATATACAATGCCTGTGACATATTCATATTTTTTTTTCTACTAAATGATGAGCTGTTTAGCGTATAAGAGTGAGAGATTAGGGAAGATTGACTTGAGAACTCCACTGATTTCTTTTTGATGTCAAAAGAAATTGAAGAACTAGTATATGATGGTGATGGATCCAATGTAAAGAACATGAGAGGCACACGGGAGACAGTTGTATAGCATTGACATGCCTGGATAGAGCTTATGACCTCCATCGTTGGAAGGACTTGTGGAGTTGGTATGTTCCCAGTTTCTTTAGAGCACTTGGGAGTTTTTGAGAGAGGAAGGAAGTAGTGTAAGCTTAGTAGGAAAAGGAAAGCTTTGAATGCCTTGCAAAACAAACAAATGTTGGTAAAATGTAGAAATCTTTGGAAAAAATAAGGTTAAGACATGACACATGGAATAAGTTCAAAAAGTTAGCCTAAAATTACATTGATTCAGAAAAAAATGACAGTCACTTTTGGTCCTGTCCATTTGCCCCAATATTCTATTTTTGAGAGCTATTGTAAGTGGTATTTTATCAAACTGTATCACACACAGCCTCTGTGATGGTGACCATCTCAAAAGGTGAGAACTATTGCCTCTGATTTGTGTAACATCCTCTTAATAGGTTTTCTAAAAAGAGATTGATTTCAATAAGTCTTAAATCCCTACTGTGTGTAAGATGCTGTTGGTGACAGGAATACAAAGTTGAAAATATGACACAGTTCTGCCTATGTTGTGTATATTAGATTATATTGTATTACAAGATATATAGAGTGGAATATAAGTAAAGGAGAGAAAGTGCTCCAGTTAAACTGGAGGAGGAAGAGAATTCTGGAGCTGGGCTACATGAGGAAAGCTAAGTAAGGAGAGGTGACAGTAGACAGAGTCCTTGAAGTAGAGGGATGGAAAGGTAGGATTGCATACGAGAAATGGGGCATAGCTTGCACTAAGGTGCACAGATACTGGGTTTAGGGATCCCTTAGTAGCTGAGTTTTAATGGAATATGCAAAATGAGAAAAGTACCGAGAATGGTAAATGGAAATGAGATTGTGACAGACCTTTAATGGAGCTGGTGTCTTATCCATAGTCATTTTGAAGCCATTGGATGATGTCCTGATCCCAAGGGCTCTATTGGTGGCCACAGAGGGGGAGAGGTCAGAGGTAGGGAGGGCTGGGGCTAGTAAGCAGGTGAGGGATGATACAGACTTGAGTAAGGGTTGGTGGCAGTGTGAGTGGGGAGAAAGAAGATGGATGGCTGTCATGTTATGGAGGTAGAATGAAGAGGATTTGGCTACTACAGGACTTGCATGTTGAGAGGGAGAATAACCTAAAGTGACTGAAATTTAGTGCCTGGGAAGATTGTGGTATCAACAGATAGAAAGGAAGAATAAGGTTTCAGTGAGATGATTTAAGTATTGTGTGTATATAGTTTGAGATGCATTTGGCACATCCATGTAGAGCTGTCCAGTAGGCAGGTGGAGATGTGAAACGGTAATTTGGGGGGAGAGCCAAAGGCATGATAGACATATAAATTTCCTTACTGTCTGTTTAGAGGGAACAATTAAAACCAGTGGAGTGAATGAAATTGCCAAAGAAGAAAATGTATAAAAAGGAAAAATAAACTTGATAACTGGGACAAGAACTTTGGGGCAGCATCCACTCTTAGGGAAGGGGGAGGAGAGTAAAACAGTTGCAAAGTTCAGAGCAAAAACGTGTCATGGAAATTGTGTGGAAAGAGGGTAGCTGGGATTGGGTTTGGACAACAATTCAGGCTTTGGACAGTTCAAGGAGAATAAGGATAGATAAAAGGCCATTGGAGTTTGTGATTAAGAAGTTAGTTTTTGAGACAGTCCTTCCATGGGATGGTGGGATTGCAAAAAGATTGGAAGGAATTGAGACGGGAAGGGCTTAGCATTGAGTGAAAGCATTGAGTGGGGGATAATTCCCAGGAGTTCAGCAGTGAAAGGGAAGAGAGATGGATGGAAGTTTGAGTAACTGGCAAGGTCATGGGGAGGTTGTTGATGCTTTTTAGAGTGGGGAGACATGAGTATGCTTGTTATGTGTGAATTATTTGAACACTTGCACTGATTATATATATATATATATATATATATATATATATATATATATTATACATATATATGTGTGTATATGTATGAAATGTGTGTGTGTGTATATTTATACTTGTATATATTTTCAGCCTAAGTAGTATATTTCATCGGTTTGCTCTGAGCTATGTAAAGCAGTTCTTTTATTAGTTCCATTCCTGCCTTCAGGCTTCGATGGGGTAACTGTTCTTTGTAGTCTGGGATTTAGTGAATAATACCTTTCTTTACTGTATCTGTGGTCTTTGTGACTTTTTTTAGATCTTAATTCTGTATCCACTAAGCCTCCATCTTTCCAAGGCTAAAGAATCTTAATTTTTGTCTGTCTTCTGGTTGCAGCCCTCCCATCCCCTTGATCATTTTAATCACAGTTTTCTGGCTCTTTTTGAAATTTATTATTGCTCTTTATTGAGGTTCAAGTAAATAGAACTGCAGGGAGCATTCCAGGTGCATGTACACCTGCCTTTTCATCTTCAGCAAGTATGCTTTAAAATTTGTGTAGTTTAGCAGTTCTTCTGGGTAACTGGCAGTTTGGTGAGTAGTTCGGCGTGATTAGGTGGCAATGAGATAGGATAGTGGGGGTGGAGGAAAAGTTAGGAGACTTTGGAAGGGATATTCTCAGGAATTGAAGAGGTCTTGGTTCAAATTCTCATTTTTTTTCTCCCAAGCTTTTCAAGTTGTTGGGTTTTTTTTTTGTGTGTGTGTTTGTTTCTTAATGTATGCATTTATGTCTATTTTACAAATTAATCTTTTTGAGGGCTTAAAATCAATTTTTTTGATGCAGTTGGGGTTAAGTGAGATGTGACAGGATCAGATAGCTGACCTAGTAAGTGCCGAATGCCTGAGCCTAAATTTGAACTCGGGTCCTTCTGATTCCAGGCCATTGCTCTATTCAGTGAACCACCTAGTTGCCACCTAACACTCTTCTTTCGATTAATTTGAAAAGAAAAAGAGTTAAAATACAAACTGTTTTCCTAATATTTGGTTACATATCTTAGACAAATTGATCATTTAAAAATATTGACACATTTAATTTATACTTAAAATGCTGTTGGTCAGTGATTGTCATTTGTTAATGAATGGTAAAAACTCATTAATTTAGACTACAGTAATTAGGAATGTGGTAGGATTTATACATAGGATTATGTTTCTAAGTGAAGTGTAAAATCTTTAGTACTGTTTTTTAGTGATCCTGGGTGGAAGGACTGCTTTACATTAATAGTAAGGGTAAGCCTCCTTTTTTTTTCCTTTTCTTTTTAAAATAATAGCTTTTAATTTTCAAACTATATATAAAGATAGTTTTCATCATTCACCCTTGCAAAACCTTGTTTCAAATTTTTTCTCCCTTCCCCCAATCTCTCCTCTAGATGACAAATAATCCAGTATATGTTAAAACATGTGCAATTCTTCTATACATATTTCCACAATTACCATTCTGCACCAAAAAAAAATCAAAAAGGAAAGAAAATGAGAAAACAAAAAGCAAACAACAAACAAAAAATGAAAATACTGTTGTGATCCATACTCAGTCCCCACAGTCTCTCTTGGTGCAGGTGGCTCTCTCCAACACAAGACCATTGGAGCTGACCTGAATCACCACTGAGGTGAGAGCAGCATTCAATCCCAGAACAACATGAAGAAGTTGCCATTTACCAGAGTCCTTTGTGCTTAGTTCTTTCTGTGACCTTCATGGAACAAGTCAGACCATGGCTTGCTCCTAAACCCCTCCCTAGCAATATCACAAGAGTCCTATAACATAAGTACATTGGGCAGACCCTCTAGCCTTTAGATAATTAGAGGGCTTACAAGATGAGAAAAGAATGAAACTATGAGACTACTCAGTATTTCAGCCAAACTTGTCTTCTCTGATTCCTGAATACATTCTGTGAATTCTCCTGCTTTTGTTCTTTTACACATTTTTTCCCTGTGTCTGTTTCTTCTCATGCTTCTTTTTCCTTCCTGTTGGATCCCCAGTCAGCCTTTAAAATAAGCCTTTTTAAAATAAAACTGTCCAGAGGGTAAAACTTTTTCCATGATTGGTCCCCATCTCCAACTGCCTCTCATTGTGGTAGATTACATGTTATAGTGTAATAATCTGTGTTGTCTTAGTTTCTTTATGCCTTCTAAGTTCCATGAGTTTAGGGACTCTGTCATTGAATCAATGAATAAAGCATTTGCTGAGTACCTACTCTGTGCAAAAACCTCTGCAGTCAAAATTTTGAAAAGGACTTCTCAATCTAATAGGGAGGTTTCAGCTGCAAGTCAGAAGGCCTGTGGTCCTTAGGGTGGAGCAGTAATGCAGTTGGTAATTCTGCTACTTCTGTGTCACTTCCATATTTCTCATGTTGAGCCATTTGACAGGGTCACAATATTTGGAAGCAAGAACTTGGGTTCTTGCTGTAGCCCCTGTCGAGCAAGTTCCCAAGCTGCATCTCCACAAGGGCTGCTTCCCAAGATGGTAACTAAGGGCATGGGATTAGAAACATTGCTAAGCTAAGGTTCTTGGGCTATAGGTCTTAGACTGCCTTCCTTAGGTTCTGAAGGGAGAAGTTGGGTAAGGTGCCGGTTTGACTCCCCTGGCACATGCTGCCCTTTGTCTCTAGGCTTCAGCAAAATAAACATTATCTTCAGAGTGATCAGAACAAAGTTGTGAACACAGGGTCTACTCAATGCCTACTTATCCTATGTGATGCACAGATTTTTTACTTAATGAAGTTGAGTTTTTGCTCAGGGTGGCCAATTAAACTTGAATTAAACTATTTGAGTTTTGGCACTGCCTCTCAGCCTTAAAAAATATCTCTAAATAGCACTGAACACTATGCTGCACATACAGGCAGTGTTTAATAAATTCTTATCATATTGAATTACTAATGTCATCCATCTTGAATCAGAATTACTGCAGTTTTTAATTTTTAAAAGTTTGTTAAAGAAACATATTGGAAGGACACTTAGATCCACTTACATAGGCTAAAAAGAGAAAAGAGAATGTTTGAGCAATATAATTTTTGGGGTTGCAAGTTAGAACTATAATAAGACCTTTCTAGGTCTTAGAGATGGGGGCAGACTCAGTTTTCTTCAGTGAGAACAAAGATTTTACTGAAATATTTATTAAAGTACTAAAATAAAGTAAAATACAGTTTGAACAATGCCTTAAAATGTAAAGTTGCCCTGAAAAATTCAAGTTCTGTTGTGTCATAGAAAGATTGGATTCATGTAAGCTCTGGGGGGTGGTCCCCAGGATCCCTTTCTTCCTAGCTGTTGGCCCCTGGGCAGTCACTTTACTCCTTGGAGATAAATTTGTCAGTTTTCTGTTATCCAGAGTACCTGCTGCCTCACCAGATAACTGCAAAATTCAAGCGATGTAATGTATTTAAAATGCCTTGGAAACCATAGTTTGCAATAATGCAAACCATCCATTATTATTTTATGTAAATTCTGAGCCTTGATTATTTTGGAGTGGAGGAAGACCAGTTTCGATGTCTTCTCTTGTGAAGAAATGAAGGAGAGTTAGTGAGTAAAGAATTTCATCTTCAACATTACAAGTCTAATTTGGTTCTATTGTATTTATGATGGGATTGTGTAGATTCTAAACAAATTAAGAACACCAAATTCCTGCTAGCATAAAAAGTATAATGGGTGGGCAGTCTACTAAAAAAAAGGTTGAATGTGACTTAGAAAGACCTAATACATACATGAGCTGACAGGTTCCTGAATTGTACTTAAAATATCTGGTATTATTAATGATTACTTGACCCATCTGATAATATTTTAAAAGAACACCATGTCTCGGATCTAAAGAATAATCATCAACAAGGATTTATTAATCACTTACTATAGGCCAAACACTGTTCTGGGCACTAATTGATTATATTCTTGATCCAAGTGACAAAAACGTCTTTCTCTAGAGATGACTTGAAATGTTCAGTAAGAAGGGGCTATAGCCCTTTTGGCTCTGATGATTGTAAATTGCTACATTTTGAGGACTGAAATTATTTTCCTGCATTAGAGCTCATAATTTTATGTTTAGCACTATCCATTTGTGCTTAGACATGTAACTGTCCAGACAACCTTCAGGACCCTCTTTGGAGAAATGTCATTTTTTGTTGATATAAGTGTCTCTCCTGGAAGACTTTAGGGATCTTTTAGCCTCAGTCAAGTCTGTAGCTGGGGAAAGTCTAAACACAGCTGTCAGGGGTTGGTATGTTGTCCCTTAGTAAAAGTGGCAACTGAAAGAGGCCCTGGGATTTGATGTACTTTTACAGCTGAGCAGAGAGGGGCAAAAGTAGCCACTGGTAATTGTACAAGCATCCCAGAATGTTGGCTGGCTTCCCTCAACTCTGTTTCAAGCCATCTATCAGAACAGTATTATACTTAGTTTGATTCTTCGATATCTTTAGTTTTCTTGCTAGAATAGAATTTGCTTTCATTAATTGCCTCTCCAGAAATTTCCTTTAAAGGAATTTTTTTTTTGCAAATTCTTTTATAATCTTTTCCACCCAATTGCATTCCCTGTTTAATACCTTTTCTCCCTCAGGAAATACAAGTTACAGATTCAGCTGGGCAAAGTGTAGATTTACTCCCAATTTAAATCTAAGTCTCTGAATTCAATCTCAGAACTAAATTCATTATATGTCCTCTTAACCCTATACTACTTTCATATTTTCTTGGGCACCACCATTCGTTTTTCCAGACACCTAGGTTTGTTATCTTGGAGACATATTGAGCTCTTCCCTCCTCTCCATCTATTAACTTGACAACTTTTGTTAATTCTACCTCCTCATTTCTCTCAGTTCTTCCCTTCTCTCTCATACTATAATCACTATTCTTAGCTGTAGTATTGCCATAAACCTCATTAGTTTCCCTATATCTAACCTCTCACCTCCCCAATTCATCATCCACTTAGATGTCAAATTAATATTTCTAAAACACAGCTCTGACCATGTCACTCTTGTGCTGAAGGAAGCCTAAGCAGCCCCTTATTACTTCTGATATCAAATATATTTTAAACCCTTCACAATCTGGCTTCTTTTTATCTTAACAAACTGATTTCACATATCTCCACTTCACATTCTAATGTTGTCATCATATTGTTTTCCATGCTGTTTCCCATATATAACTTTATGCTCCTGCTCCTCTCCTTTACATGCAGAGCATCTCATACCTAGAGTCATTCTTTCCTCACATTTCTTGGTTTCCTTGAAACATTTTTTTATATAATAAGCAATCAGCAACTGATACATTATTTAGAAAAAAATAATTGCTTGGTATTGGTGCTGTAAAGTGAGTTTGTATTCTTGTTGCATCTTCCGGTAGAAGGCAAGGCTCTATGTTTTTTTTTAATCATTGTATTGCTATTTCCACCATGCATCTGCAAATAATTTGATAGTAATAATAGTCTTTCAAAATTCTATTTCATAGCATATGTATATTAGTAATGACTTAAATAAGTGGTTTTCATTTTGAATCCTATTTACTTAAGTAATATAGTATTTCCTCTAGTGCTTAATTTTGGCATGGGGGTGATTCTGGGAGTCTTGAAAGGCTTTGCTAATCAATGGAGAAGAGTAGTAAAAAACCTGGAAGGTCCTCTTGAGTTGGAAAAGCCTCTAGAATAGAGTGTTGAATGGGCTGTTTATGCCTATTGTCTGAGGACCAACCCAGTTAAATTTAGAAAGTCCTGTCTTTCATAAGTTTGGCCAAGGGATAATGATATAGTTTCATATGTAGCCACTCAGCAAACCTTCATTTAGTGTCCCCCTGGAGTGTTAGAAACTGGGGATCCAAAGGCCAAACCCAAATTTGTATACACATTGTACCTTCTTAATAGGAGGTAAGATCTTTGAGGGCAGAATGTGTTTCAAAGGCCAGCAGAAAGGTGGTGTGATCTGTTTTGATGAAGGGGAGGCAACACTGCTGAAATCATATAAATCTTAAAACACTTTAGATTTCAAAGTAGAGGTCAAAGGTTAGCAATTTTTGAGATTAGCAGTTTTTGTTTTTACCACTGTCAGAGAAGTTTTAGTTTTTAACTAAGAAACAATATCAACAATAAGTAAAAGTAACAACTGACAACTTAGCAAAATTAACTTATAAAAGCAAAACTCAACTTCCAAGGCTATTTTTTCAGGAGAAAGTCCCACAAAAGGAATTTAAAGCGCTTTGTAGTTGTCCAAAACATCTATTATAACAGATTTAAAGATCTTGTGTTATAGGTGAAAATTCTGCAGTAAGTTTTGTTTTTTAAAGTCAGCACGATGACATTAAAAGTTTAAATTCTGAAGCTCTTCATGCTTCTCTGAATGGCTTCAGCTTTCTTTATTGGCAGGTTTAGTTCCTCGGCTCAGAAAACTAGGCTGTCAAGTGTTCTGTATTTGATTTCAAGAGAGGACAGGACTCACATATTTTCCGTAATATATGATCTCTATAATGCTTGTCAAAGTGCCATGCATCCAGCTGGGTGCCCAATAAATGTTACTTGCTCATAGTGATGATTCTGGTTTCTGGTTGCTTTGGTCAGTGACTAAAAATTGTTAGTTAGATTTTGAGTTTCCAAAAGGTCCTGGATAAAAGTTTCTTTGTTTGGGTGTGTCTACCAGTTTGTGGTTTCTAGTCCATTTGTCAGGAGCCAGTTGAGTGGACGGTGAAGTAGAAAAAAAATCTGATTCATTTAGTCCCTTGGGCACATTTGTAACACAATCTCCTCTTCTTATTGGTGTCTGCATCATTTTTATTCTTTCAGTCTACTTAAGCAGCTGCCTTGAATTCTGCTGTAATGGATGGTCATTATTTTATCTCTGAAGTGTAGTGATATATTTCGTTGGAAAGATAGGTCCTTTCAGAAGAGCCGATGTATGAGACTTATATGAGTTACAAAGTAGAGGTTCATTGTGGTCTTATATGTAGGACCCTAATTTTTGATATCCCTTTACTGTGCACAATTAAATTGAAGGATGAGATTTTGTGGGACTGTTTATATAACCCTTATCAATGAAGATATCAGGGAAACATTGTCATACCTAGCATCTAAAATGTACTTGTCTGGGATTCAGTCTGTGATCTATGTTTTAGAGCAACCACATGGCGTTTAAATATCCATTCCTTGCACAGAGGTGGCCTGAATAAGCTAGCTTTTCTCTAGTCTGAAGAAAATTGTTCCTATTCTACACATCTCATTAGTCCAATCCCAGTTGTTTTTTTCCCCACATTCAACCTTCCCTCCGTGCCTTGAGAAGAAATCTTTTGAGTTTAAGGTTGATTTCTCCCTATGTTTAGAAATCATATGGACTGTTGAAGCCCCACTGGTGTTGTTCTGAATTACAACAGCGCTGTCTGTTCGTGAGGGAGTGTATGTGTGTGCACCCATGTACATCTATACACACTTGAGCACATGCTTGAACATGTGTATGAGAGACAGATACTGTCATACATCTCAGGCTGGTTGTTTATTTTGGCTATAGACACTATAACATTAAGTGAAATAGCCTAAATTAGGAAGTTTAAAATCATTTCACCTTTAATTAGACTTTTAATATTAAAAACCATACAATTTCATAAAACATTTATACTTGGAACACATTTGGAAGACATTTAATAAGATGTAATTCAGTTGTCTAGCTTTGAAGGCTTGTTGACATCATTTTTATATTGCTTCCCCAGACACTGTAAAGGATCGGACCAAGAGTCACATGGTCTGCATTGTTCTGGTCCTGCTTTGTCACTTCATGATAACCATGAGCAAGGTACCTCTAGAAGCCTTAAGGTTCTTTCTCAGGTGAAATGAAGGCATTTGATCTGGAGGATTCCCAAGGGCTCATTCAATTCAAGAGAATTTTAGGGAGATGTCAGTCAAGTGACTATTGATTAAGTACCTACTGTGTGTAGGTACACACGTGGTACCTAACCGTGATGCAGTGGAAGAGAGCTCTGGCTCAGGAATCAGAGGACCTTGAATTCAAATCCTACCTCTGTGTAAGTCACAATGGAAAATGAAGGAGTTGGACTTAGGACCTCTGTCTGAGGTTTTTTCCAATGCTATATGGATCACCCCATGTTGTTATTGTTTGTTTCCTTCACATCTGACTCTTTGTGACCCTGTTTGAGATTTTCTTGGCAGAGATACTGGAGCCCTTTGGCTTTTCCTTCTCTAGCTCACTTTACAAATGAGGAAACTGAGGCACACAAGGCTAAGGGACTTACCCAGGACCACATAGCTAGTACCTGCCAGAGACCATTTTTGAACTTAATAAGATGAGTCTTCTTGATTCCAAGCCTAGTGTTAAGTGTTCTATATATCCATTGTACCATCTAGCTCTTTCATAACAAACATAATTCCATTAAAATCATACTTCATGAAAAAAATTTCGTAAAGAAAAGGTTGATTACCAGTTATTGTTGTTGTTGTTTTTTTTCCCCAGTCTTAACAACTTAAAGAGTCTGTCTGCTAGGCTGCAGAAAGGTTGTGACATTGTTGTATTGAGTGTCCCTGAGGATGAAGTCACATATCTTTGAAGTCTTAAGTGAACAAAGAAAATGGGCTGGGAATGGATTTTGTCTTGTTGTTGACAGTGATTGTGTTTCCTTTGCCAGAAGGCAATGGAAAGATTCTTGTTGGATGTGAGTGGGACTGTGGCTTGCTTCCATGATTATGTGCATTCAGGAAGTGGTGTAAAAGGCATCTTCAAGCACATGTATGATCTGAAAGAGGAGAGGTGGGGGAGTAATTTGTTGAGAAACAGGATTTAAACATGGACAGCTTGACTGTTAATAGTGGTACCTATGAAGACTTGCAGGATATTGGGTAGATTCTCTTCAGGGTTTGCTGAAGACCTGCAATTTCCACATAAGATAAGAAAGGTTGGGGCTGATTGTAATCAGTATCATTGTCAATGAGATAATTGATTTTTTCCAATTCAATGGATGATGATTGTAGAGGAAAAGAGCTATATGGAGATGTGGAAGAACATGAGAATGGGTTAGAAAAGGACTGCAGGTTATTTATTCCAACGATGCCCAGGTTTTAATTTACAAATTTACAAGCTGACATCTATTTTAAACTCTCTCCCCATATAAAATTGAAGTAAAGTGAAAGTGAACAGATAGATTGAGAAAGTGGGAGGCTTGGCAGTTAATAACATGGGTAGGTGGGCAGGCAAATACAATGCATCCTTGAAAACCGATTTTAAAGTTGTTGTTTTTTCCTGTTTCCCTTGCTTGACAGGACCCTTCAGAATAGAAAGAAGGGTTCCCTGGACACCCATAGCCTAGTCATTTCAGGCTTACAGCTCTCTAATTTTGGAAACAGCTATAGGACACTATAGGACAAATGGTAATTTTTTTTTCAAGAGATGGGAGGAAGAGATTCTTGTTTGTTTTATATTTTACTGTTAAATACTGGAGATTTTCAATTTTCTGTGTCTAAAAAAGGTCATAACCTTCTGGTAATGAGAATTAGTATTCAAATTGCATAATTTGCATATACTCCAATAAGGAAGAATTTCTTTCTTGAATCATACTGAATAATGGAGAACCGTCTGTACTGTTCAAGTACTGTACAAGCCGCAGGTTCTTGTTCTTTTTCTAAATTATGGCTGTATTTGGTTATTTCTCAGCAGGGCTCTAAGCTTGTTAAGAGACCATTACTTGAAAAGATTTTTGATGTGGCCACATTTGCATTTCATTCCACATCTTTTTCTCCTTTGCATTTCAGATTCTTGTGACAGACAACATGGATTTCTTTCAGTTGTCATAGTTGTTTTCATCTATAGGGATCAGGATAAGATAGAGGTGAAAGGGAGAGAAGCAGGTGAAGCTAAAGGTTGGAATGTTGGAAAGAAAGAGGAGATGAGATGACTGTGGTTACAAAACGAATTGCTTATTGAACCTTTTCTATGAATTATGGATTGACCTTGCTTGAAATGCCCCCCCCCAAGATACCTCTATTCACTTTAGTGAAATATTTCAGACTTAGGCTCTCACTGATTGATGTAGGTTTTTTTGTTTGTTTAAATGAAATTTGGATCATGAATAATGTCTTGCAGGGCAAGGATATCTGATCTATTTGATTAAACAGTCATCTAGCTCATAACCACAATCTCAGAGTTTGTCTTGTGGATGATGCATGGGTTTTTATATAAGCAACATTCTCCCCCCACCCCCCCACCCCATTTTGACCTGTATTTAGATGATCCATTCTTTACTTTGTATTATGATCTAGGGATAGATCGCTATTCCTCTGAGGTAGAATGTGTTTCTTTATCCTAATTAGGTTTTTAGATTTCTAATAAGTTGGTACTGTTTTTATTTTATTTTCGTTAATTATTTTTTCTGGTCACATATGTATATTAACCTTTAAAATACACATTTATTTATGAATCATGTTGGAAGAGAAAAATCAGAACAACTAAGGGAAAAACCATGAGAGAAGGAAAAATACAGAAAAAAGAAGTGAACATAGCATATTTTGATTTGCATTCAATCTCCATAGTTCTCTTTCTGGATGCAGAGGTGTTTTCTATCCAATGTTTATTGGAATTGCTTTGGATCACTTGAACTACTTGGAAGAACCAAGGCTTTCATAGTTAATACTTGCACATTCTTGCAGTTATTGTATACAATGTATTCCTGGTTCTGCTTGTTTTGCTCAGCATCAGTTCATGTAAATCTTTCTAGGTCTTTCTAAAATTTGCCTGATCATTTTTTAATAGAACAATAATATTCCATTACCTTTATATATCACAACTTATTCAGCCATTCTCCAATTGATGTGTATATACTCATTTTCTGATTCTTTGTTACCACAAGAAGAGCTGAAACAACCATTTTTGCAATGTGGGTCCTTTTCCCTTCTTTATGATTTCCTTGGGATATAGAACCAGTAATGGCACTGCTGGGTCAAAGGATATGCCAGTTTTATAGCCCTTTGGGGGAAGTACTGTTGTTTATACTCCTTCAAGGCAGTAGTCACAGTTTTCAGGACATATATGCCATTTTCTTACGAAGTTTTTATATGGCTACATAAGAGACAAGGGGAGTAGAAAGAGCATGGAAACAAGGCATATTCTGTTGAGGGATAAAAAGAAGGTCATCCAAGAATATTAGGCTTGGACTAAGGAGGCTAATGTCTGGAAATGTCACTGGTAATACTAATTCTGTGTGATTTATGTGAGATAGATTCTCATGCATGGCATATCCAGGAAACCTTCACTGAGTGGTCATGTTGGTATGGTTGTAGGGGGGAAGGCAGCCCTGGGTGACAGAAGGATGGGGGAGTGAGTTGAGATAAGGGGGAAGGAGGAGATAAGTTTGTCATGTGTCTCATGTAGATTGGAATGGGCCCATCAGAGGACTGGGAGAAACTATTCATACCAGATATATGCTTCCATTGACCCACATGCTGGTGCCCTCAAACAAAGCTCTAGTCACTCCATATTAGGTATGATTCTCATTTTCACTCTTTGCTTCTAGTTCTGCTCTCCATAAGCATTAGGTATTAAAAAAGTTTGAAAATAGTTGCTCTTATCTCCACCCCCCCACACACTCAGGTGTTCTATTCTAAACATTCCTATTTTGTTTAGCTGATCTTTGGATGCCCTGGTCTTTAGTTCTTTTATAGTTCTGTTCTTGAGATTCTCTCTGCATTTACACTGTTCTTCATACAATTTAATGTCTGGACCTGAATATAATGCTTTAGATTATGAAGTACCAAGGGGCAACCATATCCTTCTGGAAGATATGTTTTTTGATTCTGTATAAAATCACATTAGTGATCTTGGCTGCCTTGTCATGCAATTGACATGTTGTAATTCATTACAATGCTGAGATCTTTTTTCACAAGACTTCTTGTTTCGTCATAACTTCTCACAGTTTTGTACTTGTGATGTTGAATTTTTAAGATCTGAAGGTGATACTTTTCATTTTACTCTATTCAATGGTTTGCTTTATGAGATTGAGTACAATGTTTTAGTCTACCATTTGGAATTCTGACATTCATTGTTTTAGCTATCTCATTAGGTCATCTACAAATTTTGGATAATTTGGATAACAGAGATGCCTAATAACATGGACCATTTAGAGATGCCTCTTGTATTCCCTATTCCAAATTGACATTGAATCATCAATGACTATTATTTGACTCATTGAACTAATTCTGGATTTTTTAAACTTTTTTTGGTGTCTTGTTCCCCTTTGTGAGACTGGTGAAGCTTATGGGACCCTTTCTTAGAATAATGTTTTTAAGTGTATAAAATAAAATGCATGGTGTTACAGAGAAGACCAATGGTATTGAAACAAAGATGATGTTTTCCCATCCATTTTAAAGAATCCTTTAAAATCAAGGAGTCAGTGGATACCAAGTTAAAAATTCCTAATTCAGGCCATTTATCTAGATTAGAAAAAAATTTTACAAGAATTCCCTGATTGTGAAATATTTTGATGAAATCTAAGTAATATCATAGTCCCTTAATTATAATGAATGGAGGATTAGATCAAGGGACTCCTTATCAATTGATTCCTAGCCAAGTTGATGAAATTATAGAATGTGAGAGAATAGACAAAAGAAAATAAGGTGTTAGTGTAAAGAAGTATCTACAATTTGTTAATGTTTATGAGATGAGGTGAAAGCCTTCAGTCAGGCTTCATAGAATTACAGGGCAGCTACATATTGACTGCCACATCCTGGTCCTGTTTTGTAAAGCAAAACTGAATAAATTGCAGCAGTACAGCTCTGAGGAGCATGAGAAGAGGTAGGTATGATGGTAGAAACCAGCCTTTGAAAGGGTATCATTCCTTTTCTTTGGAATGGGAAAGGGATTTTTTTCTCTTTTGAACGTCTTGATGTCTTATAGCAGATCTATTTACCCAGCAGAGACACCAAGCCCAGGATGGGGCCAGCCCAATCAATCGAGGGATGATGTTTTAGGAGTTTAGTGGTTTGAGAGAACTACCTCTGGCCATAGTAATTAAGTAGAGAGGAATAGGTCCAATGAACCCAACAGAGACACAGGAGAGAGCACAGTCTGAAAACGCCAAGGGAAGGAAGATATCAGGACCCAATAATACCAGAAGTGTGCATTGCCTAGGTCATTGTGTTCCTCTCTATTAGTACTATGTATCTTTACCCATTGTTTTCCCTGATTCTGGGTTTAGTGGTAGGAAAACACACTCCAAGTTTTTTGAATATTTTGCCATTATTCTCCTTGCAGTATCATTTCAGTAAATCCTTTCTTTGTCCCTAGTAAGGTTGATAATACCAGTGAGGGAGGAAAATTGAGAACTACAATTTTAATAGTATAGAGTCTATAGATCCACAAAGTATCTTGAATTTGTGCCCTCCTGGGTACCCAACTTGCAACCTCTGTAGGAGAGATGGAAGTAACCCTCAGAGAATATACTTAATGAGGAAAGAGACTATATATTTTTTTCTTCTTTGTGTTCAACTCAGTCCAACTAATAGAGTAGATAATAACTATTTGTCGAATAAAGGATTGTCTTTCGAAACTATCCCAGTAATTAAATTCACAAAAGCTCATTAAGGAAAAATAAGTCATAATTATTTGATTTTTTACTTTGCTTTATTTCTACCACTACAAGATTAAATAGAATTATTTTTACATTTTTTTTAATCATTGTTCAGCTGTAGGATGGGTTTCAGAGCAGGAAATAATAGTAATAGATATAGAGGAAAGTTGACTACAAAGTCAAGATGAAAGGTTTTGGACTCTAGATGAATGTATAGATACCTGAAGAGTCCTTTAAGAATAGTCTTGATCCTTAGTGATCCAAACCAGATGACTACTAAGAGGAGGAGTAACTTGCTTTGAATGGATTATGGAATTTGTAAGTAGCATCTGTACTTATGAGCAGGAGCCCAGGAATATGGATACCATGTCAGAACAGTTTTAGTATCTCTCAAGGGGCTTGATTTTTGCTGATGAATTTTCATTTTCTTTCCCTCTGACTTTTTTCAAAAATTGTGAAATCAGCTTAAGCACTTGTGATGGACAACTTAAGCCCAGAGCGTGGTACACAAGCTAGGTGTTGGGGCACCATGTCAAAACCTATCAGGGGGATGCTATTTTATGCTGCCAGTGACTAAGCATGTTTTACAGGAGTTAATGAAATCTTGTTTTTCCATGTGACTTGGGGGGAAAAACACAACACCATAGCCTGATTTTGTTGCTAAAAAGATTTAAGCTAATTTTCAATCAGAAGATTTTCCTCGAGGTTTTTTGACATCTTCTTTCTCTAGGTTCTGATTACATCCTGTTGGTCATATTTTCTGTAGAGACAGAGTGTACTAGGCACCTCTGTTAATTTGAGCTTTTGAATTCCTTTTCATGGAAGGAACTGAGACCTGTGGAAAATGGTAGTGGTGAAAGAGGAACCATGGACCAATTTGTCTTTGGCATGTTGCCCAGTGCTTCATGAGGTCCTATGTCCACTGACAAATTGTAAAGACAACAGGTGATGTGGATCATAGGATTAAGAGTTGGGAAGGGACTTGAGAAGTCATCTGGTCTGACTCCTTCATTTAAAAATGAGACTGACCCAGAGAGGCCTGGAGATTTGGTCAAGGCAACATACCTTATAAGCAATAGAATCAGAATTGATTCAGTCTTTTAACATTAAATCATTTCTTCTCTGCCTTAGTCTAGCCTTTATATTGAAAGTTAGAGAACCTAGGAAAGGCTCAGACTGTGTAGCCCAGGAATTGAATTAGGGAATGGCCTAACTCTCCAACTCTCTTTTTCCTTGTCATGTTTACTTATTGGTTCTAATAAAGCTCAGAATTTTTCGAAGGTAACTTATCATTTAATAAACCACACCAGAGAAGACTTGTCATTGAGGCCTACTTCAAGTCTGGAGAGAAGAGAGAATTCACCGCCTCTCCTGGCAGTCCATGTTGGCTCAGCTTACATTGTTAGCAGTTTTCCTGACATTAATTGTAAATGTGTTTCTTTGCAACTTTCACTCATTGGTTCTGTCCTCTCCTGTCCAAATGGAATTCAGTGTTGTGTAGATTAACTAAGTAATGTTTTCATCAACATATTATAAACCTTACATTTTTTTTAACAACTTAGAAAAGTTTAAACTATATATAACATGTTCTACCTTTCCCTGAGTTCGAGATTTTTAAACATATATCTTTTAATTCTTCATCATGAAATTACATTTTTAAAAGATAGCATACCTTTGAGGAAACAGCCAATTTTTCCAAGGCTGATCTTTATTTTGCCCATACTTTTTTTTTAATAGTATTTTATTTTTTCAAATACATGAAAGATAGTTTTTAATATTCACCTTTGCAAAACCTTGTGTTCTAGATTTTCCTTCCCCTTGGCAGTTTCTAAAATTCTTGAACAATTCTGCTCATATCAATACATTTAGCAAAATTCACCATTCCTCCCAGATTGAAATAAAACATTCAGCTCAAAGTGAAAGATGCCCAGAATATTTAATATCTATATAATAGATATATTTTACATATAATGTTGAATATTCTTAAATCTTATAGGCTCACCTAAACTACTTCTGACAATTGTTTTAAATAAAAAGTTACAATTTCATCTGTTTTAAGTATTCTGTTATTTGTAAATATCTTGCTTGTAGCTGGCATTTTATCTCTTCTTTAAAACTATTTAAAACTGGTTTTCTCCCTGTTCTTCAAAGAAGCCATTGCCACACTGTCAAGGAATTAGTAATCCAGCTGGGAAGCACTTTGAAAGTTTTTGCTTTTTTTTTCCTTAGAATTTCTTTCTACTCTTGAAAATAAGACAGTATTTATCCATCTCCAGTTTCCTAGAGCCTTTATCTTTGAGGTATAGTAGTTATTTTTTCACATTTATTACCATCCCAGAAACAAGAGCAACAATAGTTGTCATTTGTATAGAACCTCAAGGTTTGCAAATGCTATACAAATATTTTCTCATTTTATCCTCACAACAGTCCTAGGAGTTAAGTCCCAGCTGTACAGATGAGGAAGCGTAGTTAGAGGTTCAGGGAAACCCAAAGATCATTCTGCTACTACGTGTTGGAAGTTGGATTTGAACTTGTTTTCTTGACTCTAGATCCAACACTATCCGTTGTACTATGTTATCCCCCATGCACTACCCCATCCCCACCTTATTTATTATTGGGTCATCTAGTACTTAGGTATGGCCCAACTAATGTTGGCCTTGTAGTATTCATGTTGCTTTTACTATTTTAAAATAATGAGGTATAGAACTTATTTTATCACCAACTTTGGCTGTGAAGATGAATTAGGTAGGCTTATTTAGAACTATACCCAAGAAGCAACCAAGCTTTGTCTGTTCTTTGTCCTAACAATACCACCATTAGATAGATGTACATCCCAAAGAGATCACAAAAAGGGAAAAGGACTTGTACATAGAAAAAAGTTATATAAGTCACTTTTATGATAACAATTGGGGCTATGGCTGATTGAGCTACAGTATATGAATAATGGAATACCTATTGTGCAACAAGAAATGATGAACAGGGAGATTTCAGAAAAACCTGGAAAGACATGTATGAACTGATGCAAAGAGAAATTAGCAGAGTCAAGAAAACATTGTACATAATTTCAGGATCAATGTGATGATCAACTATAAATGACTCAGTTCTTTTTAACAACACATTGATCCCAGATAAGTACCAAGAGCATACCCAGATAAAGAACTAATGGACTTGGAAACAAGATTGAAGCATATTTTTCCACTTTATTCTTTGTCATTTTTTTCCTTTTGATCTGTTTCTTAATCTGTGATTAATATGCAAATATGTTTTACGTGATAGCATATGTATAAACGATATCAAATTGCCTACCATCTTTGGAAGAGGGATAGGAAATGAGTGAGTGAGAACTTGGAACATAAAATCTTGTAAAAATGCTAAAGATTTTCTTGTCATGACTTTGGGTGTAAATGATGTTATAAAAAAGAAATTAGGTAGTTTTCACAAAACATGTATTAATTTTTTATATGTTCTTTTAATTCTAATTCAGGGAAGAAACCAAAAGAATCGAAGGTTATGGACAGTAAAATAAGGGGTAGGAATGGGCAATAACCTCAAAAGTCTTCCAGCTCTCCTGTGATGAGACTGATGGACTAAAACTAGCAAAATGAACTTAATAGAGCTGAATGTAAAGTGCAGCACTTAGAGAAATGTCATCTCTAAAGTACAAGATAGATGAGGGAGATAAGGCTTAACAGCAATTTATGAGACAAACTTGGGTATTTTTGTTACTTATAAGATCAGTATGAGTCAGCAGTGTGACATAGCTGCTGAAAAGAACATTAATGCAGTCTTAGGTAGTTTTTATAGAAGTACAGTGTCTAGAGAAAGGAATACTGTTGTCATAATTATCCGAGTTCATTTATTCTACATGTGAAGTATTTTATTCAGTAATGTTCTTCATATTTTAGAATATCAAAAAGCTGAAACATGCCCAGAGGAGGGAAACTAGGATTGAAAAAGGGAGTTGAAAGTATGTCATATCAGAAAACTGTTGGGAGAAAACAAACAAACCCTTCCTGCAGCCACCAGCACCACCACCACCAATAGTACCACCACCCAGCATCACCTTGGGTTGTTTAACCAGAAAAGAAAACTTGGGAAATTCCTTAAATTTGTCAAAAACTTTGACAAAGTTTTATGTTGAAGAGGAACTAGATTTAACTTTCATTAATACTGGTAGAAATATAGGTGTTGGGATATATGTATAGATTTTGATAAAAGGAAAAATATTTTGACACTCTCAAAATGGAAGAGAGTATCTTATGAATTGTTGAGAACTTCTTTACTGGACATGTTAGATGCTGGATGTTCAGGTATTAGAGAGGTGATTCTTGTATTAAATGGAAGGATAAATTGATTAGTAGTTAACCTGTAAAGCCTTTTTTCTATTTTGAAGTTCTGAAATTCTAAGGAGAAAAAAAAAGACAGAATATCTCCCTGCCAGTGAGAAAATAGATTTTTTTTGGGAGGGGGTTTACATATTCTCTCTCTTTATTTATTTATTTGTTTATTTATTTGTTTGCTTGTTTATTTGTTTATTTATTTATTTATTTTTTATTAGTACTATGACCATGCTTCTTTACAGTATAATAGCAATCCCTAAAACTATAGAAGTAGTTATGGTCCCTTTATGTTTCCTTTTGAGAAAAAAAAAAAACTACATTTCATTATTTTTCCCCTAGGTGAAAGACTTGCTTAGATTTAATTTTTATGTAAGTGTTGTGTCAGGAGCTCTTTCCTCACACTAAGAATCCAAGTGCATTATGGGTTACTTCTCATTTCTCTAGTTTATTGTCTTAGATACATGACTTGAGAACCTCTGTATCTGACACATTATGGGTAGTAATCATCAGTTCATCTTTTAAGAAGATAGGCTCACAAGGCTCAAAATAATTAAAGTTAAGAAAGCAATAATCCCCCTAGTGAATTTTGCCTTTTTCTTGGAGACCTGCATAAATTCTGACTTTTTAGTCCTTCCCTGGGTAGACCTCCAAGTTGGTATGATTGGAATTTGTTCTTTCCCATTCTCCCAGCTTCCTAGCTATTGTCTTTTTCCTTGATCTTCTGAATGCAGCAAGTATTACCAGTTTGTTTCCTTTGTTTCCCTTCAACACTCCTTTAAAGTGCTCCTCACCAAACAGTAGGTGATTCTCTTATGAATACTTAGCCTTATCACCTTATGCCTATCAGGACTTGCTTTGGTGGTTCACCTTAGCTCCTAGTCTAGTTATTTTCCTTAGCTCCCAGCAGATTGTCCTTTTGTTGACAGTCCTCTGAAATTCTGCCTTCAATCTTCAGCAGGAAGTGATTATTTTTTTTCCTTTTAGGGGATCATTTCTCTAATGATTTTCATGTATGAGAAGAATTTTTTTTACTGTGTTTACAATACTGTGTTTACAACTCTAAAATGCATTTCCTTTTTAACAAGTACAAGTTGCTTTTTACCTATGGTCTTCATCATCTTTGCTCTCATGCATAAATAGTATGTGGGGCTGGCTGTAAGAAATTTCTTATACCTTATGAACAAGTCTCAGTTTCCTACCCTATGTAGACTTCTGATTGACCTCCTTGATCTTCCAGCCCCTGGGTGATGTGTCCATCGGCATCAATATTCCAGTGAGTTTAGGGATGCTGGGGGAAATACTCTCTTTATTCTGTCTTTCATCTTCTTCTAAGGAAGGTGATCTCAGTTATTCAACTTATTCTGGGGTTGTTTTCTCAAATACCTAGGAAAAGGAAATGTGGTAAATGTTGGTTTTCTTCGGAAAGGGAGGGGTGTTTGTAGGCTCTGCTACTGTAGCCAGGTACACAGCTATCATTCACTTTACCTTAGTTTCCTTATTTGTGAAATATGGCACTTGAATTGGATGATTTTGAAAGATTTATTTCAGTTCTGACTTTTTAATATTCTCTGTAGTAGAGTTAACAACCTGATTTTGTGAGAAAGGTACCAGATTTTATTGGTGGATTCTCATTCCAATGTGATTCACAAGGAAGTAAACTGAGAATGGCTTGGCTTTGTTTTTCAATATCCTTGCTAAGTCTTTTTTGTCTTGCTTATTTTATTTTCCTTAAAATATTGCTTCTATTACATTTGTTACCCATAGGACTTTATATTTACTACCTTGGCTTTCTATTTTCTTTTCTTACACAGGATTACTAAAATACAAAGATTTCTCAGATTTTCTTATACTTTAACAGATTTTCACTTCTTTTCTTACATTTTTTAAAACAGAATTTGTCATTCATAATTTTATTTATAATTTAAACACAGCTGAAAATTAGTAGATCTTCATTCTGACTTTGCAACTTTATATGCTATCTTCATATTAGACTATGGTGACTTGGAGAAAAACAAGGTGAGAGAGGTCTGACTTTTTCTAATGTTTTCAGCCTTTCCCAGCATCTTTTGACTAGAGTGGAATTAAAAGCGGAGTTTGTAACTTAGATAGAAAGTTAGGAGGCAGGTAGAACTAAAGATCAGAGCTAATCCTTGCCAGGTCTCTATCTCTTGTGGTTCAAAAGCATCGATTCTTGAAAGGCCTTCAGCTAAGGTCTACATATGGCATTTTGTGATTCTAAGATCCCAAGTGATTGTACAAGGCCAAGTTCCTAGTTGAATGCCATATAAGGATTAGCCACTTGCTTAGTTACCTGGATCAAGAAATGCTAGAATAAACTTGTAAAATGTTATTCTTCAGACATTATGAATCCTTGACAAATTTGACAAATCAAGTTCAAGTAAAGGGGAAGTCTTGGAGAGACTAGAAGATGTTACGTCCCATTTATAAGCTTCCCCTTTTCCAAAATAAATAAGCTAACTTGTGCAACATTGTGCAACTCTTCAAGTGAGAATGTGCAACATTTAAGGAATGGTTCTCACCTTTTCTTAGTTGATGGTTTTATTTTCTTCTTCATGTTGTTAGTTATGTGACTATTATTATATTATTGTTTTCTATTTATTCATTTTATCTTTTGAAATTTAATTGTTTGCACATTCTGTGAATGAACAATGATACGATCATTGCTAATGTAACCCTTGAAATTCTGAGAGCCACTTTTAATTTTTTTTATACCTGTGAACTTTTCTTCTTAAGTTTATATGAGCTAAATCCTTGCTGGCAGGTTTGAAAATTGGCTCCTATCCTATTTACAAAATGCTCTCAGGATAACTTTCCATTAGGGTAACATTAATAATCTCCAAACATTCAGTCTTTACTGAGACACACTTATGCCATGTTGTTTCTGGTTCTTATTTCCATTGCATGGTGTATTAATATATGATTTTTATATCTTGCATTATTATAATAGAGTCCTGTTTTATTGACAGGCTATCACAATGTGAATATTATGGTTCTTTTTATATTAATTTTCTATGGCACATAGGGAGAGATTTGCTATCCTTGTGTAAACAAGGAGTTGTTTGACCTGTATTGTTACAAAGTGCACGGTAGTAGTAAGACTTGCTGAAACACAATTGTAATTGTGCTATAAATATAGTAGTCATGTTTCATAATAAAGCTATTTCACTGGTTTAAGTTAACTAGAAGTTGAACAAAAACTTTATTCCAATATCTCATTGGATGGTCCCAGTTTCAGACTGTCTGTTTTCCAGGGGCCAACCTAGCCAAGTATGGAGAGGTTCACCACCTGTAGGCTGGCCACGTGATCCACGAAACAAATATAACAACAATGACTACAGCCAACAAACCTCAGGTGGACTGGTGTGGCCCTCTTCCAATTCTACAATAACATTGGAGAAGAAAGTAGAATAATAAAGAGGTTGCTGGTAGCATTTCAGTCATGCTTTTATTAATTTAGGCAGTGATGGAAGTGATGGAACATTAGGAATGATTGAACAGGTGGTGTTGAACAGGTATTAGATTTTGTTTTCATAGATTCTTCATTGAAATGTTGTGTAAAACTTGTGACTAGCAATCTGAATTCATGGAGTAGATTGTAGTACAGGCTGTCCCCAATTTATGAACCCCTGACTTAAAATGATGTATACCAAGCTGAAGCTAGCTGCACAGTATTGGGAATTATGATTGCAAGAGAGAGCATCAGAGTACTTTTTGGGGGAGATGGATTCAGGAAGTTAACAACCACTTGGGGACCTAGGGAGAACTATAGGAAATGAGAAGGGGCTACCGAATGGGAAAAGGGTAATGGTGCCAGGGGGTACATTTCACTTACATTTCATTTATTGTGAAATTCCCCTCCACTACATGGTCCTACACTGTGATGACCCAGATCTTGGCAAAAACTGGTGCTCCTAACTATATTATTGATTAAGTTGCTTTTTTGCAGTCTAGCCAGGAAAGCTAACCACTATTTATAAGATTGTTTCTAAAAGCAAATACATTTTACCCTTCTAACACATAACTCACAAAGCATTTTTTGAGTCACATTCTTTGTTCAGTTGTAGGGATTCATCTGTAATTGTGTGAAGTTACCCAGCTTTTGAAAGCTTTTATCAATTTGAAGTTTCTTTTGTTTGTAATTTGAAATGCATATTGAATATTATTACTCTTCTTGATATTTATAGAAACCTATTTATACAAGTACAATATTTTGTTGTATACTCAGGGTGTCATGTCATCATTTGTCTGGTTTAGGCTCTACTCATTTATCAGCCAGCAACCAAGAGCGAGGACCCTGGAGTGTCTTTTTTCCATTCCCCCAGAATAGCTTTCAGGGAAATTGAAGTAGGAATTCATCCCTTAAAGGGAGAGTTAGCTGCTCCCACACTTGTTAGGGAGATCTGTTGCCTCTGATCAACCACCTCCTAGTGAATTTAGCTGCCTTTTGGTCATTTTTAAAGGGAATGTTTCTTTTTAATAAACTTGGCCTTATCTGATTTTATCCCTTTGCTCTTTAGTCTTATTTTTTGGGGTGGATACTATTCACTTTGTATCTTAAGATAGCTTGTTGAATTATCTCATAGAAGTATAGCTGGCACCAGTGATTCATTTATTGCTTGATAATCTGAGTCCTGGTCAGTGTCCTAGAATCTGTCAGCTTGTATTGCAATTTGCGTTAGGAGGATTAGTTTCAAAGGTAGCATAGGAAACATTGTAAGTGCCAGAAGAAATACACAGCTGATATAATTTATAATTCTAACCCTGTACTATGTGAGGGAGCACAAGTCTATGTTCACATTTAAAGGTGTTTATGTTCAAACTATGCAAAATGATAAATCATAGAATGATAGATCTTTTTTCCTTCTAAAATGTAACTGAGATTTTCTCAACTTTTGAAAAAAAAATAAATATGACACACTCAGAGCACAGATACAAGGTACATCTAATAGCCCAATTAAATTCATTATTCTGGGTTGAGTCAGTGATAGCAATAGTCTTGCTCACAGGGAAAGTGAGAGAATTATAGACTACTTAATGCTTCTAGACAGATGTAAGTACCAGACACTGGATTGTTTTTTTACTGATCACTGGTCTAAGACCTGCCTTACAAAGAGCTGAGCAGGATTTAGGAGCATTTTTATTAGTTTCACTGAAACATTCAGAACTTGGATACATTTGAAATATAGGTCTTTCCAGTGGAAGGTATTATGTAACTTGCAAAAAAGAATGTTTTAGCATGTATTTTGCTGCTCTTTAATATTAATTTTTATAAAACCTCTCTATTGTTCCAAGATAATCAATTTTTTTACATTTTTGCTTTTGCCTTCCTATATTCTCCTAATAAAATCTTAGTGACTGTCATTGGTTACACTGTTTTAAAGGCATATCCTTATCATTTTTTCTAAAACTTGCAAAACTCCAGTGGAAGAAGCATAAATTCTAGAAATCTTTTATCTTTATCAGTTTCCCTGATCTTCAGAATAACATCTTTAGCTGCCTGAGGGATTTCTCTACCTGGATGTATTACCAGCTCAAAAAAAACTCAACCATTTCCAAAGTTGAACCCATCATCTCCTCCCAATTTCCTTAATTCTGTTATTTTATCATCAACATCTTTTGGGGACATCAAATGTTTTCCATCATCCAGGTTCCAAATATTAAGTTTTTCTACTTCTTTGCTTTTCCTTAATCCTTCACCCCAATCCATTTAGCTCCTAATTCTGGTCAGTTCTGTTTTCCCAGTATTGTTTGAACTATTGTTCCAAAGTCCTGATTTCCTGCTTTTTGTCTCTTCCTTCTTTAATCCATCTTTTATAGCATAATTAAAAGTAATGATTACAGTGCATGGGTCTGACCATATCAGTAATTTATTAAAAAACTTTCAGTAATCCTTACCATCAATAAGATAAAATACAATCTCCTTGGTCTGTCCTTGAAGGCTCTACAATTTAGCTTCAGCATTTCCAAACTTTTTTCATTATGACCACATCAAAAGAAGAGAATATCAATAACTACCAACCTATATTCATGCTCTGCTCTTCCATAAATTCAGAATCTTTTTGAAAAATATATACACAAATTCAGGCCATCACTTGGGCTCTACTTAGAATTGGACTGCACTGTGTCTTTATGGAAGTGAAGCTCTCCATAATTATGATTGCTTGAACAAAGTGGGTAACTACCTGCTTTGGAGATTGTAGAAGTGATTCTGGAAGTGATTAAACTACATGACTTTTAAAAGATCCTTCACAGAATCACCAGAAATTGAGTTGAAGTAGAACTTGGAGCTTTTAGACCAACACTTAATGAAAAAGAATGAACTCAATAAAAATGGGCACTACACCATGTTGGAAAGATTGTTGCCTGATCGTTGCCCGAGTGTGCACCTGTCTTCTTTAGAGGCAACTTGTTCCACTTGCACATAGCTCTAATTATCAAGCTATTTTCTTTAAATCAAGCCAAAATATGCCTTTCTGCAGCTTCTGCTCATCACTCCTGTTTCTCTTTAGTCTCAGGCTAAGTAGAAAAGGCATTATATTAAATCTTCCATAAAACAACCCTAGAAAGACTTGAACACAGCTCTCATGACCCACATCAGACTTTTCTCTTGGTTCAGCATCTTTGCTCCTAGTCAGACTTCATTGTTTTGTGATCTTAAAGTCTTTCACTTTTCTGATTATTCTTCTCTGGAAGATCTTCAATTTATTAGTGGTCTTTTTGGGATATTCTACCTATTTGAAAATAATACTCCAAAGATTTTGTACAGTAGGAAATCATCTTTCCTTAGATTGAATTAGTTCTTTTAGCTGCCATTCCATTTAACTGATTTGTATTGAAAGCACTTGGATTTAAAGCACCTAGACGGTTTTTTAGACAGATTACTCTCTAATTAAGCCTAAATGATTTGCAAATCCTGCAATGCTTTATAAAATTTAGCTAATCATCATCATTGTGATCATTATTTTGGCCTTGTGAAAGTTAATTTCTGAATCTTAATATGAGGCATTATATTGAGTCTTAATAAGTTTTTGAAGAGCAGGGGCTATCTTGTCATTCTTTGTGAATGCATTATCTATACTTGTATACAGTGTCTGGCACATAGTAGGTACTTAATAAATCCTTGTTGACTGACTGACTAAATTTCCTCTTAATAGATTTGGCCTAATGTTATAACTTATCAAAATACTTTTGAATCTTAAACTCTGTCACTTACCCTGCTGTGGCAACTTGCTTCACAGGTTATATATAGGGAGTTTGCTTCTTAAGTGTTTCTGATTTTAAAATTCTTTTGTTTATATTTGTAAGACATTAGCTCAAAGCACTGTTATTAGCTCTTGTTAAGGATAGTTCATCCTTGGGCAAGAGACCATCATTCCTGTATTTCAAACTGTGGTTTAGAAATCTATAATCTGAATGTCTTTTTTTAGGCATCATCATCTTAACCTACTGTTAACTTCCAGAATTTCCTTTTAGGGTGTATGTGTATAGGTGTGAAGCTCTTGCTTTTTGATAAATAGCAGTGATGAAAGCACCTCCTATGTCTCTAAGACCTTCAGTTTCCAAATACTCTATAATCATGAATCAGAGCTGTAATATATGTATATATACCTGTAATCATCCTGAGAGTTGAACAAATAGAGGCACACAGTGGTTGGTGAGTTTCCCAATGCCACAGTGGCAAAGCTGCAATTTGAACCCAGGAACTCTAACTTTAAATTCAGTACTCTTTCTGGCTTTAGTGATAACTTTATAGATTTATCCTGGAAGTATCATATGAGTCTTCTTGTTTAGTTGTCTTCTCTGAATCACAATTACATTATAACTGATACCATTATCTTCTGTCTTTTTAGAACTGGTTTGTATATCAATGCATATATATGTGTACATATACATATATATCCACATATATGCATAGAAATATAATATGGTATATGATTCTAGTCAAAATAAAAGGTTGGTACTGCTCTGTCTCTGTATCTTTCTGTCTGCCTATAATCCTCCTTTTCCATCTCTCTTTCTCTCTCATTTATACTGTAGAGTTCAGTCCTTCAGCTATCCTATTGGTTGGTCATTGCCTAAAAATCCTGAGAGGAATTGAACTTTTAATCAATATAAGATATAGTACTCTGGTTAACACAAGAAGTGGATAGTATTTATCATTTTGATAGCTAATGGCAGTTCTCTATCAAGGCTTTGTCCCAGGAAGTCAGAAGACTTCTCTTTTTTGATGTCAAGTTGGCAGACCAGTGCCTCAGTATTACTCAGTAGGGATACTGGATGATCTCTCACCTGATGCCCCTGTGGATCTATATGATCATTTCTTGGAAGACAAACTGCTGCTTTCTTCTTAGTGAGTAAAGCTCTTTCACCAGGAGAAGATTTGTATCTGTTACTTAGCTGTGAGTGTCATAGTTGTCCTTTTCCTTCTGAGTCAAACTCTTGTCCACTTAGCTTCCTTATATGGGTCAGACTTTTTACATTCTGCCTTTTCAGATTCTTTTTCATAACTTGGAAGGTCATTTTTTTTTGGAACAATTTTCTCTGAAAGCATGTCCAGTGGAGGCTTATCATTATTGTTATTATCATTATTTATTTATTTATTTTTACCATTTGTTGTAAGAAGGAGACCACTTTGCACTTTGGACAGAAAGATCAATACAGTTTACGTGAAATGGTCAAAGAATCCTTCCTGTTCTCCATACTAGTTTAGAAGTGAGATCTTACTTCTGATTCTTGTTAACATCACTTATGGCTAACTCCAGGAAATGAACTTAAAATCTGGATTCTATAAACTGTGGCTAGGAAGGAAAGAATTTTACAAGGAAACAACTTTTAAAGATGTTTTAAAATTCTAAAGTCTGACTCTGCGTCCTCTTTGGGGCTTTCTTGGTAAAGATACTGGAGTGGTTTGACATTTCCTTCTCCAGCTCATTTTACAGAAGGGGAAACTGAGGCAAAGATACAGTTGGTCAGTGTCTGAGGTCAGATTTGAACTCAGAAAAATGAGTCTTCCTGACTCTGGGTCCAGTGCTTTATTCACTGTGTTACCTAGCTGCCCAGAAACAAACAGTCCAATCTATAATTAATGTTTTTGTTTTTATGGCAGAACAGAGATTCTTGTGAGCTGTTTTAAAGGAATGGCTTACAGTTTTAACTTATTGTTATTTGTAGTCACTTGCATATGTGGTAATATAGAACAGATATTTGGTAATGTTGATTAAAAAACCTCAACTATTTTTTTTTATTTTATTCATTTTTCCAAATTATCCCCCCCCTCCCTCCACTCCCTCCCCCCAATGGCAGGTAATCCCATACATTTTACTTGTGTTACAATATAACCTAGATACAATATATGTGTGTAAATACCATTTTCTTGTTGCACATTAATTATTAGCTTCCGAAGGTATAAGTAACCTGGGTAGATAGACAGTAGTGTTAACAATTTACATTCGCTTCCCAGTGTTCCTTCTCTGGGTGTAGTTATCTCTGTCCATCATTGATCAACTGGAAGTGAGTTGGATCTTCTTTATGTTGAAGATATCCACTTCCATCAGAATACATCCTCATACAGTATTGTTGTTGAAGTGTATAGTGATCTTCTGGTACTGCTCATTTCACTCAGCAACATTAACTATTTATTTTTAATATGAAAATGCTAATAATAGCTCTTTTTAAGCCAAGGTCTTATTGAGTTTAGTGTTTTGTACAGCATTAAATTTAATAAATAAAATGTCAAATTATATTGATTTTCTAATTAGTATAATATTGAGTGGCTGGTGTGTGTATATATATGTATATATATATGCACTCAATAAGCATTTTTAATTTAATTAAGTTAAAGAGACAATTTGAGCTTAGTGAAAGAACTTTGGACTGAGGACCATTGTCCTCTGCAGTTTGAACAAGTGGGAGATCTGGGGAAGGAGGCTTCTGTTTAATCAGATATTCTGTAATGAGGGTTACCTTTCCCTCTGTGGAATGGCCAGTTTTCAAAGAATTACACTACAGAACCAAGTACATATAATAAAAATCAAATGGCATAATGTTTTTAAAGCATTTTTCAAAATATTAAAGCGCTACATGAAACGTTTTATCAAATCAAAATGATATTGAATATAATTTAATTTTGAATGATTCAGAATATATTTAAAGATATTTGTCTATACTTTAGGTGAGGTAATGGGAGCTTCCAGGGGTGATGGAGAGCTCACAGAGCTCATAGTGGAGGCCTGCCTGGATGCAGATTTCTCCCAGACTCTTCTGTTGTTGTTTTGTAATATATCAACCATCCATCCAAAACTAATATTTCTGCAGTTGATTATATATTTCCCCAGGATTTAACTGTGTAGCGTCCTAAGACAATAGACTCACAAGTTGTTTTTCAGAAATGGAAACAAGATAAATAATCTTTCTAATTCCTGAAGTATTTATCATTTCATCATGTTATTCATTGTGATAAATAGAAAGTAAAAATATCAACATGAAAAAAGTACACAAAATGTAATATGCCCTTCTTTCTCCTGACTCATCTCATTAAGACCCTCTATGTAGATCTAAGATGACACAAAATATGTAATGAATCTTGGTGAACTGGCAGCCCATTCAAATAATTCAGGCCCCAAACAGTCGTTCATTCTTTCCCTTGTGAACCCATCACCCCTAAGAGCAGGACATTGAGATTTATTCAGTCAAGTGAAAGTCATCTGGATACATAATGGCAGAACCCGTGCTGCATAGTGGCATGAAGGCAGAGTGTCTTACCAGCCGCCATCATAAGGGGATGAGACAGGGAGATACCTGCTTCATTGGGACTGAGGAATGTTGCCATTTTGGATAGGTGTCAGAGTTCTTTGTACACCTCTGGAAATGCCGCAGTGTGAGCATAAACAGCCTTACAACACCATGTGCGTACGCTTTCTGCATTTTAAAACATTGCTCCACAACTGGTACCATAACCCAGAATGATTTGTCTCTATGCCAGCCTTACTAAACAAGAAAGATTTTGTTCAAAGAATAAAGAGCTATATTTTTGCCACGTGTTCATGTGTAATTTCCATTAATTTTCTTGCAAAATTAATGGCTATCAGGTCTTGGTCATATTGATTTGTATATTTTCTCTTCAGGCTGTACTGTAATTGATCAATAATGGATATTTATCTTGGCTCTTTGTTATTAAATACTTTTTTCCATTTTAGTTTTGTCTATCTCTTTTTACTTCCCTCTTTTTACTATAAATGTTTCATGTTTGAAAAAAATGTATAGATGTTTCTGAAAAGAAACTCATTTTCCTGATTTTGGAATCCAGTTTAATAAGGCACAAGGATGTAAAAAGACATTCATTTATTCATTTAGTAATCAAACATTTATTAAGGGCTTGCTATGTTTCAGGCACTGACTGGGTGGTAGGCAGTATAGCATTGGGTGTAATGGATGGAAAGGAACTTTAAAGTAAGGAAAACTTTGGTTTAAGTACCCTTCCTTATCACATATAGTCACTTTGATCTTGGGCAAATCAATGCCTGAAACAATCTTAGACCATCAAAGTTATAGGGAAGCTACTATTGCAGTTGATTGGTAGAGGGAGTCTCACCAGAGAGCCCCCTACAATGATTAAGGCAGAAATGTAGATTATTTCTCAGCCCCCATCTCCTTACCCCTCTCTGAAAAAAGCCATCCTTAGTCAAGTAGAGGGAGATGATGGGATCTATGCCATAAAGAAAGCTGCAATACACAGTAGGCTGCATAAGAACATAAGCAAGCACAAACACATTGGGCTTTTAGAGGATAAGAAAATAAAGAATGAAAAGGTATTTTTAAACAATTTACTACATTCTGGGCACTATGCTAAGCACTAGTGTCAGAAATACCAAAAGCTAGAAGTGATTTCCTGTTCTTGGGAAGGGATCAAAGAGGGCTTTTATCAAATAGAGAGTATTTGAAGCTAGGCTTTAGATTTTGTAGAATTTCAACGAGCAGTAATGATGGCAGAGGAAAGGGATTGGGGATTTTGTGAGCAAAGGTGCAGAACTAAGGTAAGCAAGCCTGGAACATAGTTGGCGAGTGATAAGTAGGCTGGTTTAGTTTGAGTTTGGAGGACCTAAGGAGAATTAGGGTGACATAAAGACTGGAAAGAGTAGCTGGAGCCACCTATTAGGTTATAGGCCCCTCAAAATTACAGATATGTCTCATTTGTCTTTCAACTTTTTCCTGGCTGATGCACTCTCTCATAATCCCCCCCCATTATTATACCCTTGCCCCCACCTAAAAAGCATATAGAATATAAAGCTTAAGGGGTTTAGAATAAATAAGAATAAATAAAAAGCATATAGAATATAAAGCTTAAGGAGTTTTGGAATAAATAAATAAGGGGTTTGAGCAATGGATTATATAATTCTGTATATAAGGAAATGAAATTTGACAGCATTATGTAATCTGGACTGGAAAGAGGATAGATGTGAAGGAAAGAATAATTAGCAAACTATTGGAGTAGTGTAGGTCAAATACTGAACTGAATATAGTGGTAATAAACATATAAATTACATATAGTAAATAAAGGAAGGCATGTGAAAACAATTACGTTGATAGATTCAAAAGGACTTTGAGGAATAAGGAAAGCAAGAGGTGATGGAGATGGTTTTAAGATTTGGGACATGGCATTGACAAAAAAATTGAACACACTTTTCAGGGAATTTAAATATAGAATTTGGGGAATAATTCATGGATAGAGTTACAGTTTTGGAGTCACAAATAAAAGAAGTGGTATTTATGGTTGTGGAAAAAAAGAAGAGGAAAAGCCAAAGTTGGAGTTTTGGGGAATAGAAGGCAACTAAGAAGAGGGATGGACTTTAGAGAAATCAAAGGGAAAATAGAAGATAGTCACAGAGGCTGAGGGAATACAGTGTATTTGGAAGAGTGAGCCAGGTGAACCATAGTATCATGTTGCACAAAGAGTAAGGATTATGAATACTGAGAAAAGGTCATTGGGTTTGGTGTTTTGAAGGTCATTTTAATAATGTGTAACCCTCTTTTTAATTCTGGTATTGTGGAATAGGACTAACACCTTTTTTTTTAACAAGCTATCTTTATTAGAGTTTTATTGTATGTGGTTATATTTCATTGGGTAGGATTTAATCTGAAGTGTAAATGTACCCACACGATAATCAGTTTTTGATGGGTTTCTATTGTATATAAGTGGGAGAGGTGGATTGCCACAGAACATCATCACCTATGTGTGTATTTTACCACTGAATTGAAAAATTAGTTAACTACACACTTTATTAAAGTTCCATTGGTACAGGCTGTACCTGGAACTGGGCTATGTTGACTGGACAATCATAGAAAATGGTTTGAATAGGAGACCCAATTTATTCAATAGAATTATTGAATTACTACCTTAATTATGGCCAAAGGTGAGGTATAGGGGTAGTTTCACCCCATTTGCTACCCAGATTCATCTGGAAAACTACGTTCTGTTCAGTGCAACATTTTAGGAGGAGTATTTTTATATTGGAGTTTAAAAAAAGGGATTCTGTCAAGAATGGTGAGAAACTAGTCATATGTCAATCAAATGAAGGAGCTCTCTAGAAAAGAGAAGAATTGGAGGGGATTGTTGTTGTTCTAAAATATTTGAAAGTTCAATCTGTTGGAGGCATTATTAGAGCTATTGTATTTAGACTCCAGAGACTAGAACCAGGTAAAAATTATAGAGAAGATTTTAGTTAATGAAGTAGAACTTCCTATAAGTAAAGCTATAAAGAAAATGAAAAGGGCAGAGGTTGGACTTTCATAGGGATATTGAATTAGGGGACTTGCATAATAGGGAATAGTAGCTACATTAGATGCAGTGCCTTCTACCTTTAAAAATTCTACAGGATGTTTGTTGAATGACACAGCCTAAGGTTAATTGCTATGGTGGATCTAAGAAAGTTTACATAACTCCTTGACTTTAGGAACTTACAGTATAGTTGAAAGAGGTAAGGCATGCATGAGAACTTTAAAAAATAATGACAAGATAGACAAAGTGCTTTCTTTACAGCTCAATGAAGGTAAATGGTATTAGTTTTCTCTGTAAAATGTGACTAATGTAGCACAGAAAAATTAGATTATATACTAGTGTTTCCACAGTCAGTGAATAACAGAGCCAGAATTCAAATCCATTTCTTATGGCTCTTAAGTCTACTGATATTTTAAATATGTTATGACACTTCTAAATATTAATTGGTTATAATTAAATAACTTCCTTCAGTGGATCCATGGTCTCATTGTTATGACTTCTCCACAATGGTGTAGAATATGATGCTTCCATATTTTTTCATTCTAACAGCTTCTTGAACAGTTTTGACCACACATTTTCTATAGTGAGTGCATTTACTGTATGTGAGCTCCACTCTTTCATCCGCTAACATTATGGAACCACCATAATAACCATATAGCGTTTGGATTGTTTATTTGAGCAATTCATTTGTTCTTGCAGTATGGTTTTCCCAGCTCCTTTTCTGACGATTGTTCTCCTAGATAATGCCTCTTTTGCTTGTCATTGTTGGTACACTATGGTTCACTTAAACCCTTCATGTATCTTTGTGTCTTTTCAAGTTAATCTTAATTTTGATCCTTGGAAATTGTGTTGGTCAATTATTTTCAGCCATATTGCATCATCTGAAGAATATTTGTGTTACAGAGATGGATTTTTGTGTCAAGGAGTAGCTTGGGATCGTTGTAGAACCCGATTAATTTTCTCCATGCTGTTTCCTCTGCTCTCTTCCTTCTCTTCAAATCAGGCTCAGCTTATACTGAGATCTTAGCTTGGTGGAACATCCTTCCAATTATGTTTTCATAGTTGGTATAAATAGGCTTTTTATCCACTTGGGTTTTTCTATATAGGTTGTGAAACTAAACTCTGTGGGTCTTATTTCATAGGCTCTGTAGAATTCTAGAGCTTGGTATAATGAGTATGCTCTTATCCCTGGATCAGAGGATTTGGAACACCTCATCTTTGCATAAAAGAAGGATTTTCCACAGGACACTGTGTACTGTGTCTTCCCTCATTTCCTCTTTAGAGTGAAGAAAAGAGGGCAGAAGGTGCTGATAATCAATCATAAAGCTCATAAATAATAACAATGCAAAAGAAAAATGTTTTCTAGAACAATACAAGACGTGTCATAGAAATTGTATGGTGAATTATCAAATGAGTAGTAAAGACAGAAGGTCCTAAGAGGAGATCAGAGAAGGGAGCTCAGAGTACTTGGGTTCCTTTAACCAGTGCTTTGCCAATATAGGTTATACTTTCATGTACGTATGCTTTACATGCCCAAGTTAGACTTAAAATGAGATCTAGAATTAAAATATTTGTTCTAACCCTCTTATCTAATACAGTGATGAATTTAAAGTGGTTACTTAATAAATGTTGCATTTAAAATAGGAGATATGGTGGAGTCTAATAAAAAAAAATCTTTGTATAAATGGATATGGATACCTTATATTTGTAACAATATAAAGTTCAGAAAATGTAATATATGGAAATACAGATGGAGGGGAGAGGGTGAGGATGTCTTTTAAAGTTTTGTTTCATTTTAGGGTATACTTAGTAATTTCCCTATTTAAGAGCTCAATCTCTGCCCTTTTTAATTTCATGATTAAATTGGAGTGTAGATAAAATTTAATTCATGTCAAAAAGGTGACTATTTTTTAATGTGCATAACAAAAGGTAGAACCACATTAGATCATCTCATGTCATATCATAGAATTGTAGATTTAGATTGTACAGTCTAAATCCTTAGAAATCATTGAATTCAACCTTGTCAATTTACAGATGAGAGGTAAAGTGATTGACCAGAACCAAAAGTCCATGAGAAAATGAACAGTTCCATATGCATTTCTATAGGAGGAACACTTCTTTGAACTGCAAAGCTTTGTTTCATGCTAAAGACATGGTTATGGAAGAGGAACAAGAAGAAATATTTTTTTAAAAGTGTGAGGAAATGGGGTTAGGAGACTTGGTCTGAGTTTGCCAATAGCAGTTTTTATGACCTTGAGCAACTCACTTCCATTTGTGGTTGCCAAGCATTCTGGAGCTAGAAGAAACCACAGAGGACAAGTTTCTTAAACTGAGACTGTCATTAACTCTACGAGGAAACTGAGGTACAGAGAAGGGTGCTGGCTTGCCCCAGATTACGTAGGCAGTAAATAGTAAAACTGTGAATCGGCCATTGCCTTGGTTAAGTGTCAGGCAATGAGATGTTCTGGGGATTCAGAGACAGAAAGCAAATCATTCTTGCCTTCATGGAGCTTACATTTTGTGGGGAAAACAAGTATGTGGAAGTGTAAATGCAGTGCTCTTTCCACCCTCCACTTGTATTGTCACCCACTCTTTACCAATAGTACTGCACCTGATTACAACTAAGGGCCCTTCCAGTCTTAACATTTTGTGAACATATGAAAAATGACACAGTGATTTAAAAAATGCGGAATAATTTTATGATTCTATGCATAGCATTCTTATGTAATGAACTCAGTCTGTAAGAAATTAGGTCAGCTTTGGCACTAAGAGTAGGTTTTCTTTGGACAATAGATCTAGCTATTAGACAATAAAATGTTTCAGTAATTCTTTACAGAGTTGACCTTGTGAAGTCTCTCCTTCCACCTGAATTAATGAGTTATAATGACTTGGAAAAACACAGCAAACAGATATACATTCCTCCTGATGACCTTCCTTTGGCCATAGGTTTCAGTCTATGAATATGAGTGTGCAGTATGACAACCTGACCCATGGACTTTTTCCTTTTCCTTTTTTTTATTCCTCTTCCATTATGTGAATGCTGATCCCCAAGCCATGTTTTAATTTAATGGCCTTTAACCTGGGCTGGTTAATCATATTTTCTTGTGATTAACATTTCTAACCATAGCAGTTTACAGAATTATCATTTTCTTATTTTGAAACCCTTAGAAAAATCAAAACTTCAGGTAACCAGTGAAAAGGTGAATGATTGGAAGTGGGGATAAAAGAGGTGTGGTAGTATAGATTTGGGTCCAAGTCCTACTTCTGTCACTGCCTAGGTGATGTTGGGCAAGCCATTTAATTTAATTGGGTCTCAGTTTCTTTATCTGAAAGATGAGAGGGTTTAAAAAGATAAACCCTGAGATCCCTTGTAGAACTGTGATCCTATGAATAGGGAAGATGATGTTAAATAAATGCTGCAGGGAAAGAAGATAAACTAATTATGGCTGTAATAGGAGCAAAGGATCAGCTCCAGTGTGTCATCTTTTTCTGAGAAGTATTTGAAGATTGAGAGAAGAACTTTCAGTGTATTTGGTCCATCATCCCTGAGGACTTGGAGAAGGGCTTCTAGTGCATTGGGGTCCATCCTCTATGAGAGGAATTAGAGAGAGGGCATGGACAAGAATTGCATCAGGCCAAAAAGCAGCAGTGAGCTTCAGTCTTCAATGCATCAGTGAGGTCATGATTCCATTGAAATGAGCGTGTTCTGAAATACCAAAGAAAGCCAAGACAATGATATCTCCTCCTCCTCTTAGGAAATGTATTTTTTCCCTTGCTCTAGAGCCAAGGTATTGGACACACATACATTTTAAAATTGCCTCAAAAAACCACACCTCCCAAACTATATATGATTCTACCAGTTGGTTGGCATTTTAGTTGTTAAATGAACTCAAGGAAAACTCAAGTAGTGTTTTGCTTTGGAATAATGATGCTCTAGTGATTTGAATTAGCACTGATGGGTAAGTTTGGTCACCAACCTAATGAATCATGTATTTTAGGGAAAAAATGCTCTCTGGAACTCTGCTGTTTGTTATTAAGTTGGATACATGAGTAGAGGGTGCTAATGAAGAGGCATAGCAAGGGAAGTCAATGAGAGTTTAATTTGTGTTGAATTCTCTTTCCTGTCCTAATAATAGCAATATTAGTTGACATTCATGTGATGTTTTACAGATCACAAGGCACTTTATATACATTTCCTATTGAATCTTCATAACAGTATGACACAATGGAAAGAGCATTAGATTTGGAGGACTTGGATTCAGATCCAAGCCCTTCATTTTATAGATGAGGAAAATGAGGCCCCATGTTCATTAAATAGCATTTAATTGGTTTCTAAGGCCTTTTCAAGTTCTAAGCTTAGATATTTTGATAGGGATATTAGATAACAATATATGTGTGCAGAACCGAATTTCTTGTTGCCCAGGAAGAATTGGATTCAGAAGGAAAAAATAACTTGGGAAGAAAAACAAAAATGCAAGCAGTTTATACTCATTTCCCAGTGTTCCTTCTCTGGGTGTGATTGATTTTTGTCCATCATTGATCAATTGGAACTGGATTAGATCTTCTTTCTGTTAAAGATATCCACTTCCATCAGAATACATCCTCATACAGTATTGTTGTTGAAGTATATAATGATCTCCTGGTTCTGTTCATTTCACTCAGCATCAATTGATGTAAGTCTCTCCAACCTTCTCTGTATTCATCCTGCTGGTAATTTCCTACAGAACAATAATATTCCATAACATTCATGTACCACAATTTACCCAACCGTTTCCAATTGATGGGGAACTCAAAAAATTAAATACATTTTTGTTTCTCATGGACATGTTGGCTTGTCAGATACAGAAACAGTTGTTGTTCCCCACAATTTTTCTCATCAAGCATCCTTGCCTTCTTCAATTGCTTCTTATGACATAATTTCAAGGGCTTTCACCATTTGGGTTACTTTCTGGATATGTTTCAGCTCATTGGTGGCCTCTCACAATATGATCTCCAGGAATAGACACAATGCTTTACAGATAGTCTGACCAGTGAAGACTGTAGAAGTGTATATTACTACTCATTTTCTGGAAAATGCATGTCTATTAATTATAGTCTAGCAATTAAACTTGTTTTTGACTGCTGGCTTACTCTATTGATTTGTTGAACTTAACGTAAATTGAAATCACCAAGACAGTTCCCCCCTGTCCCTGCTCCAGTGAATTTCTGTTTCCTTATGTTTTCCCTCATCTTGTACTTGGGAATTTCTTTTTCTTTAACCTGTTTAGAATTTGAAATTAAATAGACATAAATGCAATCAATAGATTTGACTTAGGGTTCTAGTCTGTCATGATCCCTTTACATCCTGATTTTTGTCTTCTAGTATATTTATTAGCTCTCAGCTTCATGTCATCTACAGAATTAATAAGAGTTCTGTTTTCATCCAAGACATTGATTAAAAATTGGGATCATGGACAGAACCCTGTAGCAGGGTAATATTGATTGGCAAATCAATACTTGTTGGGTAATGTTATTGAACCTGTTTAGAAATCACCTAACATTATTCACCTACAGCTAACAGATTTCCACATTATCCATGGGTACAGGGAGATATTTTTGTTAAATGTCTTCTACTCATCATAACTGTCAGAAAGTGAGCTGTGGTGATTCAGTTTTGCTTTCTTGGTTGAATTGTTGATTCCTAAAGACAGCATGATGTAGTATAAAGAGCATTTGATTTGTGGTCAGAAGACCTGAGTTTGTAGTCTAGCTTTGTCTATTTCTTTGAGACTCAGTTTCTCCATCTGTAAAATGGAGAGAAGGCTAAATAATCCTTAAAGGTTTTTTTTTATCTCTCAATCCTGTGATTTCTTTGTCCTTTTCTAAGCTGTTATGAAGCCTTTTGGATTCCTTGGTAGTACAGAGCTCTTGACATTTTAATTTGTGAAGTCTACCTTTTCCTTAAAAACAAAACAAAGCAAAAACATTTGCCAATATTCAGATTTGTTAGCTTTCTTGTTTTCCATAGATCCATGAAGATTATTGACAGTGACTCGGGAACACACCTGTGAAGTTCTTGTTGCCTTCCTAGCTTGTATTTCATCTAATAGTAGGGGACTGGAACTCATTTAGATGCTTTATCTCTTAATATTTCTTCACTGATCTTTGATTTCAATCCCTTCTTATTATATTGCTTCTATTCTACTCAGTGTGAAGATTATTCTTGATAATAGTGGAAAGAAGGCTTCTTCAGAAATTGGATAAGATAAGGTTCATAGCCTGGCTCCAATATTCACTGTCTGTGTGATAATTGGCAGATATTTTTTTTTTCTTTCTGGGCCTCAGTTGCTTCCTTTGTAAAGTGAGGGCATTGGACTAGGTGACCTTTAAGGTCTCTTTAAATTCTGAATCTATTATATTATAATCCTTTTTGACAGAGGAAGATAGGATAAAAAAAGCCTGCCACCAAAACACATTTGCGTAGTTCTGCTTTTTCTCCGTTGTCCTTTACAATTAGACCATCTGCCCCAAGCAGATCATCTTTCACCATTCTCCATCACCTAATATTTATTAGTTCCAACATGAACATGTTTTCTTGCTAGGTGATAATGAAAAACAAGGCCCTACATGGACTATGATGCAATTGCTTTTTGGAATGCATTATGAATATAAGTCTTTAACAAAAGCTAGGCAATTCACAGTACTTTGAAAAATAACTATTTTGTGAGATCTAGTGGTCAGAACTATTAACCCCTTATTTTCTTTGCCAGAATTAATAATTTTGTTTACCATTAGGTAATTCCGTCATTGACCACTAGCAGGAATTTAGAAGTGGATGTTAGGTGCTTGTGTTAGAACTGGAACAATATACTGAGTATCAAGACTTTGGGAATCACAGAGGCCAGAGAATTTGAGACAAGTCATTGTATTTATAAGCAACCTCTTTTAATAACCCATTTTATTTGAACACACAATGAGTGGTGCCAGTGTGTTATTGTTATCTCAATTGTTCTGAATGATGTCAGCTGTTCAAGATCTAAGCAGCTGTGTGTTTTGAAATCTATTGTGAGTTGCTTGGCAGAGACTAGAGAAAAAAGGGCAATTTTGTTTTTGGAGAAAGCCTTTGGGAGGTAACTAAAGTAATGTTATTCATCTGAATAGACTTCTCCCTTGCTCCTATGTCTCATCAGTCACATAGTCATTTTTGTGTTGTAGTCATTACAGTATATGTTGGTCTTCTTTTTATTAAGACTATGAGCTCCCTGAGGGTAGGGAACTTGGTTTATGAATCTATCTCCACCAGTACCTACCACAGTGTTTTGAACACATCAGACATTTGTTTGATTTTTAGTAAGCCTCAAAAAACTTTTTATTAAAGAAGAACCTTTCTTCTTCATATCTTCTTTATCCATTTATTTCCATTTTCACTGTTGTCACTATGTTACTTAACCATCTGAGAACTAGCCTCCTCACTGGCTTATCTGGGGTCTCTTTGTCCAGTCTGTTTTCACTTAAATCTGACCAGATTGATCTTGCTAAAACCCTGCTTTCATCTTGCCACTATCTTGCTCAGAAATCTTTAGTTACTCCTAACAATTTGTAAAACAACCTTTTTGAATTCTAAGAGAAGCTTGATTTGAAAGAGTTGGCTACTGGGAAGTGAATTATTTGGGTCTCACCAAAATAATTGCTTATTATTCAATAATTATTATTCAAATTCAATTATTATATTCAGAATAAGATTTGACTAGGGCTTGGAGGGATTGGTAGAGATAATAATATTCTCCTGGATAAAATCATGGACATTTTGATGCAGAAGACAACTGACATCAGACAGAATTTTAGAAAGAGAAGACATCCTCGTGATTTTCCAGTCCAACCTTACTGTTCGATAGAAAAGAAATCCATACCTCCACGAAGGATAGGTAGTTTGCTTCGAGTTACACAGGTAAAGTTAGTGGTAGAGTCCACTTTCCCACAATTCTTATTATTCTTGTTACTATTATTCTTATAGTCCACATATATGAAGACATCCTGTGATCATATCCCTTCTCTTCATGCACTTGTCCTATGCAAGCTAGCCCACTGAAAGTTGTTCCACCTGTTTGATATCAGTCTTTAACCTTTGCCTTTGCCTCAGGGTGTTCCCCATTACTCATAACTAATATATTCCCTGCTCAAATTCATCTTTCAGACTCCCTCAGTTTTTTAAAAGGTCTTATTCAATGCCATTACCCAATGGTCTTTCCTGACAGTCTTGGCCCCTCTGTTGCTAGCATTTTTTTCTTTCTTGAAATTATTTTGTAAAATTTGCTTATTTTCCTAGAAAGATTGGAAGTTTCTTGAAAGCAGGAGCTACTTTCATTAAAAAAATATCCTTACCATTTGGGACAGTGTCTTTCTTTATTAGATATTCATAGTTAGGGTGTTGGATTGGAATTGGAAAGATGACTTCAAATCTGGTCTGAATATTGTGACACTGGGGAGATCTCTCTGTACTTCTCTCAGCCTTAGTTTCCTCATGTGTGAAATGAGAGTAACAATAGCATCTATCTCCCAAGGTTGGTGTGAGGAACCAGAGAGAAGCATGCAAATCCTCAAGTACATTACAAGTGCTGGCTATTAGTGTTATCAGCAAGCACTTAGTATGTGTTGAATTGAATGGACATAAATGGAATACTTATCAAATTGTGGATGGCAGGAACTTTAGAGGAAGCCTCTTTTAAGATTTATAAAGTGCTTTCCTCAAAACAATCTCGTGAAATGGGGAAGGCAAATCTGATCCATCTTCTTTTTGCTGAAGTTTATTTAGTGAGGCTCAGGGATTTGTCCATGATCCCACCACAACAGTTATGGGTAGAAGCTGCAATTCTAACACATGTTTCTTGACCCAGAGTCCATTATTCTTTCTACTACTTCAAACCTTTTAATAAGCAGGAATGATGGAACAAAATTTCATTCCTTGCTACAGATTAAAACACACACACATGCAGAATGTAGGAATGCGGCTTGATAATTCATGGCCTAGGAGTTTTAGTACACTGCAGACTTAGTTTGATATGGCACCTAAATGTGGAAATGAGGTCTTGGATTGTTTTAATCAAGTATCCAGAATGAATCTATAGTTTTACAGGAGTGTGTTGTGATTAGATATCTATAATTTTGTATTAGATTCTGAGAACTATAGTTCAGCAGGGATATTATACTAAAGTGGGTCTGAAAGTGAATGACCAGAATGGTGGAGTTTTGGAAACCACTTCAAAAGAAAATAAAAAGGACTGGGCAGGGAAGTAAAGTATGATAGCTGACTCTAGAATGTTAGATCTCTGTGTATGTATATAGATATATACATATATGTGATATATAAAAAATACATTTCTATCATTTCCTTTAGCTTAGAACAAACGGGCTGGGAATCAAGATGCATGTTTTAGCTCACTTAAGAATGCTCAAATAACCTGTTAGTTTTACATGAGATGGGTTCTCTGCCACTGTATATCTCTGAGGCATTTGAACTCCTCTGTAGAAAGATTTTATGTTTAAATAGGAGTAGGACTAGATGACCTTTAAAGGTCCCTTTCCACCATGATATTCTATTTGTAATATAATGGTTGGACATTAGGAAGATGAAGGGCCAAGACATATGGCTTCCAGCTGCCTCCTAGTGTGAACAGGTGGGATAGATGCCCTACAGGGGCTCCTCTCTGCTACCAAGGCTAAATCCCTAGTTGAGTTACAGTCTGGCAGCATTTACCCTCCCCGCTCTCTAATGTTGGATATTTCCCCCAGAGGCCTTGGGTTGCCAGTAGACACATGATTCAATTAGTGGCCTAGCCTGAATATTGACAGTTATATCACTTCTAAGAAATCCCTAAGGATCTCACCTTCAGAACAAGAGGTACCCCACATTAAAGTAAGGAAATAGGTCTGGTAGAATGTAGAGAATGGGATATTTATCGCTAGGCTCCTTAACTTGTATCCCCATATGTGAGACCTTAGTAGAGCTGATCTCCTATTAAGTTTTCCACAAGCGTTATAATAGTAAAATTATAATAACACCAGACTTTCTCTACCTTAACTGAATTTGTGTGATAGTGCAAGGGGCAAAGGGGAGATACCAGATTTGGATGTCTAGGGATATATGAGGAAAGAGAGAACATGAATGGAGGGGTGTTGAAGAAGGATCTAGGAAAGCTTTGCTTCATGAAGACAAATCTCTTCAGCTGCTCCTTGATAGGATTACAAGTATGAAAGGGGGGAACATAAGTGATCTCCACTCAGAGAGGACATACCACCATGCAGAAATTCATATATATAGTGTGTGTGTGTGTTACTGACTTTCAGCATTCCCTACTTTGGTTAATTATTGGCATATTTTCTTGGTGGCTTGAGCAAATCTATAATTTGGATGCTGTATCTATGGCCTACCACCCTGCCCAGATGCCTTACAGAGTCTATGTATTTTCCTTACTCAGGTAGACTTTCTTTACGGTCCCTTAGATTTCAGTCCTCTCTCTGATTTTTCATCTGCCCCCACCCTAATTTCTTCATTGCTCAGTAAACTGCCCCCAAAGTCAGCAAGACTCACTGCGATGTTCCTGCAAGGAAATTATTCTGCCTAAGCTACCTTATCAAGCTTAGCAGGCCATCCCATAAGTAGGGTTGAAGAAATTAGGGTTTCTCTAAATCACTGAGGCAGAGGTAAAGTATATATTGAGGGTGTAAAATGTTCTTACTTTTCAAAATAAGAATTTAACTTTAAAGATTGCAGTTTCTTCTCCAAATTAAATTTCTAATCTTTAAAATTGAAGTGGGCAGAAAATGTGGTAACTTTCTGGTTTCTTGTAGCTATTGTTGGTGCCTCGCACTTGCATTCTTCAGCATCAAGATGGGATTTGTCAGAGCTTTTGAAAGATTATGAACTTTGATTTTTAAAATACATTTTTTTCCTTTTGGGAGAAAAAGTGTGTACACAAACACACATACATATCTTTATCCTCCATTTTTCACCTTGACTCAAAATACTAAAATAAGATATACATTTTTTTTTCAAAAAAGTCAGAGTTTGCCTAACTGGATCCTGTGTAAGAGCTCTTTAGAGGCTATCCTTCTCTTCTAGTTTTACCTGCCTAACCTATTTTCTGATGAAGGGAGAAATGTTGCCACTTTGTTTTAGAAAGTGAACATTGCAAAAAGCAGCTTGTTGCAGTGAAGGGCACTAGGATTCTGGAGCACAATCATGGTCTGCTGCCGTGTTACAGAAGGGACTGAAACCTCTTTACTTCTATTGGAAACTGGGTGGTTTTGTCATCTCAAATGTCTTGCTTGCTAGAACTCACTGAAAAGAAATCAGATATAACATAACAGTAGATGTTTGCAGTTTTTGAAAACCTGTGCAGTTTTATGTGGAAATGTCCAATGCAGTCATTAGAATGTCAATATTCTTCCATGGATCAGAGAAATGTGAAAGCTTTGAAATGACATCAGAATTAGAAGCAGAATTCCTGTCTGGGTGTTAAACCATAACTCTCCTTCTCTCCTCCTCCTCCTTCTCTCCTCCTCCTCCTTCTCCTCCCTCCTTCTCTCTTTTTTATTTTGATACAAAATAAAGCCTTTTTCTTGTTGTTTTTGCTATCTCTTCAAACAGCAACCTTAAATGTCTGGTGAATTGGAGTTAGACTCTTCTTGTGGATACATTAGCCAATACTTCTTTCAAATACTTATTGACATTGTCACCTACTTTTACTGAATTAAGTACTTTGTTGCAGTAAACAATACCTTTGTTTACTGCTGCCTTGCCAGAGCTGGTAGACTAGAAATACTTTCACATTAAAACAGTTACCTCCCTTGGGGGAGCTAGCAAGCTGGCTAAAGGAAACTCATTCTTTAGACTGATGCTCTAAAAAAAAAAAAAAAATTCAGTCTACTTCCAGAATGAAGTGACCCCAGCATAGCAATCTTTGATTTGAAATGTTGTGAGTTTAGGACATTAGATTCATCCATACTTCTAATGAAGTCCTCAAAACCCTCTCCTAAGCACAGTCTAATTGGGTTGGGGGATTATTTGCCTGTTTGATTATCTGTGCCACTGATTTTTTAGGATGGCTGAGAAATCATAAAGCTCTATGATTGGGATGAATGGGATTGGAGAAGGGCACTTTATGAACTGGGTTGTCTCAGATTAGATTTATGTGTTTGCATTACTTGGAGGGTGAGTCTAAGCTCATGCATTTTTACAATATGCATTGTTACATGATGGAAAGCTCCTTAAGGGTAGGAAAGTTTTCATTTGGTTTTTTCCCAGAGAATAACACTGTAGTTTGAAGCTAGTACCGAATATATGTTTTAATCGATTTCATAATTATGAATTTTCATAAGAACTGATTTCAGTTCGTTTTTTCAATATATTTTGGCAATTGGTCTTGAAGTTTTCTGGAGAGTAAAAATAAAATAAAATGAAAAAACTGTGTCCTCAGACAATCCCACTCAAAAACAAATGGAGCTCTTAAGTGCCTTCAATAATGAATCTCATCAGGGATAAAGTGCTGGAGATGTTAGGTTACATTTTAGTGAGCTGTGTTTTCATTAGCATTACCATTCCAGCTTTGCAATTTGTTGGTTGTATGACCTTGGACAAGTTGCACATGAACTCTGGACCCCAGTTTTCTCATTTTAAAAAGGAGAGAATTGGAGCAGATGATCTCCAGGTTCTCTTCCAGAGAGATCTTATTATCCTATGAACAACAAATATTGATCCAATCAGCATTAAGTATACAGCATTGTGGACTGGGTGTGATTTGCTATTTTTTGAAAGCAGCAAAAGCCTTTAATTAGATTCAGCAACTTGATTTCAACATTTAAGGAGTCCTTCCTCCTTCAAAATATTGTCTTTAGGAACTATCTTAGGATGCTTTTAATAGAAGTAAGAAAAATACAGTAGTAAATGCAAACAAACAAACAAAAAAAACCCAACAACCCAAATACATACTGAAAGTAGACACATAGAATCACTGGGTGGGAGGCAAGTTGAAGGTCATTTTGTTACAAGTTCCCTGTGTGATAGCTGAACTGTTAATAGTATCCTCGGCAAGTGGTCATCCAACTTCTGCTTAAACTTTTCCAGTGACAAAGAGCTTGCTACCTTATGAGACTTGATTCCATTTTTGAAAGAGACCAACTGTTAGAAATATCTTCCTTAGACTGAGCCAAAAGCCACCTTCGTGTGATTTCCACCTGTTGGTTTTAGTTCGCCTCTCTGGAGCCAAGGATAATAAATCTAATTTGTCTTTCACATGACAGTACTTCAAATATTTGAAGACCGATATCAGATCACCCTGAAAGTCTCTGGTTCTTTCAACTGATCCTCTTATGACATAGTTTCAAGGCCTTTTACCATACCCATCACCTTCCCCTGGATGTGACCCAATTTGTCAGCGATTCTTTGGATTCCTAACTTCCTCTTTGCATGTGGATGGTCTCCCTTCTTAGTACATAGCAACCCCTTCCCAATCTTTTATCTCAGGAGGCTTTTATTTTTGTCCATGTTTTTTCTGTATCTTCTTGAAGATCAACTGGAAGCATGTCTCCTATTTTTTGAGTGTCTTGTGTATACTTGGGCTATATACTTGTCATCATTTATTCTCCCAGTGGATAGACCTTTCTAGTTATATACTGCCTTTAATATGTTCTGTGCCACTTCTTATGTGCATGTTGCTGTTTGTAAAACATTCTTCAAAGCCTCCCTCTTGCCTCCATATGTCTTTTGGGTTGCATTTAGATGAAACCTTTAATAAGTCCTTGACGTGGGTGAGACATGGTGCTAGGCATCCATCATGTAAGGATGTAAAACAGCATAGCTTCAGCCTTCAAGAAGCTTTCATTCTACTTGAGGGACTGTGGGGAAGAGGGAGCTACAATACAAATGGAAGTAAATAAAATTCAAGGTAGTGTATGTATTATAGGACCAAAGACTAGATTCAGATCAAAAAGTATTATGGAAAACCTGAGGAGAAGAAGAATATTTGAAATTGTTTTTAGCTATATGGCATTAATTGGTGTGGTGTAGTAAACAGTTGGCCTCAGAATCTGAGGACCAGAGTTCAAATCCTACCACTAACATTCTGGCTGTGTGGCCAAACCAATTGCCTACCTTCTCGGCAACTCTGAGTGGCTAGGAGATTCTAAGGTGCAGAAAAGGTACTGACCTATTTTGGGGAGAGGGAGCTTCCTCATCCATATGTGTTACTTAAAAACTCATGAAAAAATAAGCACAAGTTCAATACTTGAAAGATAGGGAACTCTCTAGGACAGTTCGTCTGCATAAGTCAAAGGAGTTTCCACATTGGGAATTAACTCAAATACCGAAATGCATCATTGAATCACAGCTCTAAACTAAAGGGACAGAGGAGGCCCCAGACCATTTTACAGTTGTGGAAATTGAGACCTAGAGGGGGGGGAAAGGATTTGTCCAAAGGTATCTATCTGAATTCTTCTGAGTACTCCCTCCCTCAAATGAAAAAGAACTTAACTCTTCCATACCCAGCCATTCTTCAAATCTTATTGTCCTTGTCCTCTTATAAGTTCAGATTAAGACCGGTGTCCCTCCCCTTTCTCCACCTGCACTCTCTCACTCCTCCTCTTTCTCCAAAGTACAACATAGAGAGGTGAGATTGGAGTGATTTAGGAAGTAGTTAGAAGTGGCCAGAAGCCATTTACTATTCATTATGGGCTCATGGACTAGATGAGGTGAGATTTAAGAGGCTCTTCATGGTCAGTCAATGGTCAGCCTCTAGCACTTATTGACTACTCCTTGTGTACATAATCCTGTGCCAGGATCTGGAAAGAATGAAAGGTAGAAGGCTCTGGCAGGGAGGATCAGTAATTCTATTCCAGGAAAGTGGGTGGCTTTTGTGAAAGGTAAGAGGAAGAGGGAGGTAGTCGGTGGACAGAGGTGCATCACTCTGTCTGGAGCCAGCCTTTCGGCTGGGAGTGGGTAAGGAACGAAGAATTGGGACAGCTAGTGCAGGGCCTGGGAGCCCGGCTTCATATTGTTCTTCTATAACAAGGGACCAGAGTACCAAATTCTGGCTAAAATAGGATGCTTGGCATTGTTGAAGAACTTTACATAGGACTTGCATTTGTCTCAAAATATGTTTTGTAGTTTCTGAAATTAGAATTATCTTCTTTTTCCTTATAGGTATCTCCCTATTCCATTATTTAAACTTTCTGGAATCTAAAGATTTTTCCACTGAGATGGTATGATAAGAGCTTTTGGTGATTTTAGGCCATATCTAAATTGGGCTGATGCAGAACATACTGTTTTAAGAGCTTGGGACAGCATTCACACTCTGCTTCTCAATCATCAGAGGTATAATGCCATCCTTGCCTCACGAAGGAGGTAAGTATACTGATTGAAGCCCACTCTTTTAAGTACAACCTTTGTGGTGAATCACCCTCAAAATTTCGAGTCAGAGGGAAAAATTGAGGAATAACTTTGGAATCCTGTGAGTGTGAACTGGTCTGTTTTAATGATGTTGAGCTATTGTCTTTCTTTTGTAGACATTCAAGGGCCCTCTCACCTAGGTCTGGACACTGAGTTGTCTTATGAAAGCAAAATTAAAAGGAAGGTCAGAAAGAAGAAGAAAAATGGCTCTATTACAGCAAATGTTTCTGGCACAAAATTTGAAATCGGTAAGTATGTATTTTATATTAAAAGGATTTTCATAGTTGCCATTGAGCTGAACATTTAGCCAATGTGGGATTTAAAGGTTAAAGGAGACCAGAAAGAAAAATGAATAACTCTTGTTACTAGAATGTATTTTGTTCCCCCTTTTAAAATTTGCTGTTTTATGAGGTATTTAATGCATCAATAAACAATTATTATTACTGAGTTTTGAATAAATGTCACTTGTTATGTTGTTTTTTCTATCTAAATTCTTCTTTCTGTATAAAATAATGGCTCTAAAACTTTGTAAATATGTTCTAATTATGAAACAAAGAAAAACTAGCATGCTGGAGCATTTCTTATCCCAGGATTAGAATCATTTTGAAATTTAGCTTTGTTATTTAAAAAAAGCTGCAGATCTCATTGGGTAGTGGATAGGGGGCTCATGTTGGAGTCAAGAAGCCCCGGATTTCAGTCCAGCTCCTGAAGCTACCGATCATGTGACTATGGATGAATCCTTTAACCTCTGAGTGCCCAGGGTAGTGGCTTAGGTTTTTAGTGTTATTGATGAGTTGCTGCATTTCATAGGTGGAAGGAATGTTTTCATACTGATGGGTCTAGTTCTAAGACTAGATCTTGGACCCACAAATGCGAAAGCTAATGGACAGTGTCAGTTCTTTAAACAAAGCTTTTTGTGTGGGCTCAGCTGCGGCATTATAGAAAGCTAGCTTCTGATTCTGAGTTGGGTTCTAGTTCCCCCTCTACCACATTAACTATATGATCCTGGCCAAGTCACTTAATTTCTCATTGTTCAAGACAGTTCTTATGAGACTAATTATAGAAAAGGTGCTCTCCTGTATTTGTAAGGAGTGTCCTTGGCTTGAAATCCCAGGTCAAAGCTCTACTCTCTGATAAGGGGTTTTTATAGGCTTAAAATTGTGTGAGTTACTCAAGAGGCTTCCCTGCTTATCCCATACTTTCATGTTCATGTGAAAATGCCTTGTTTAGCTATGTGATAGTCACCTGAAGTGAAGGTCTTGCACTGGCAGGATTGTTCTTTTCCTTGGAAATCTCTTAAGTCACCAGCTTCTTCTTAAGTCCCATCCCAAATTTTTTGAGAGTATTTGAAAAATGGAAGGTGAAAAACACCTTCTTTAGGGTTTGGGAACCTTAGGGATTGGGAAGAGGGACCTGAGAAATTATTTAAATTACCCCACTCAATCGATAGATGTTGCACAACTAATCAGGAACAGAGCTAGAATATGGACAGTAGGCTCCCAATTTTAGCCAACTGTATTCAATCCTTATAACCCTGAACTTTTCAGTAAAGTTTCATAATAAATGGGAGGATTTAGGGAAGGGCAGAAAAAATTTCTAGAATTTACCATGTATATAAGAAACAAAAAATTAAGAGATTAATTAACTACATTATATATCTGTACTTATTTCATAAATATCTTCTGTATCACTTGAGAAGTTTTCCTTAACCCCTGGTGTCATAGGTACTCCGGGTCAGGAATGCTTGCACTAACATAACACCGTGCTGCCGCTTAGAGTTAGTAGCTTTAAAGTGAAATACTTTTCATTGGATCACCAGTGAGGCCTGTGGAGGAACGGTTGGCATGTATGCCTTTCATTTTTTCCAAGAATCAGGACATCAATACTTCAAGGGTCTAATTTCACTGCTGTGGGTACTTTCCCCATGGACAGACCTTGCAGCCACTTCATGCCTTACAAGGTGGTCTTTTGGAGTGGCTGTAGCCAAAAAAATTTATCACCTTGCAGCCAACCCAGTGATGAGGCTCTCCAAACTTAGCTAGGCTGGTCTTCAAAGGCCAGGGGAGAGTCTGGGCCCATTCTTTCCAGCCAGGGTCACCTTCACACCCTAGAGCTAGTGTATCAGATGAGGGCTTGGGTGGAGAAGGGATCCCTGAACTCTTTGCAGATGCTTCAGACTTATTCAAAGTACTTCTTTCCCCAAATTTTCAATACAAAATTCGGGATAGAGGGAGGGGTAGGAGGGTGAGGAGAGAACATAGTACACTGTTCTCGTACCAGGGTCCTTGTCTGCCCTCACCCTCGACACACTTCATTAATCTTTAAGATTCTTTTTCCATTTACTAGAAAACAGTGAGTCATCCATACTTAATCAGCAGCCAGTGGCAAAGTTAATTGGAATTGAGGTCCCCTAATAGTTCTCGACTGTCCCAGTTGCAATCTGAAAATTGTTTCATAGAGTAAAGGAGCTTTAAGAAAGACATTAGGATGTAAACTATATGCTGTGTTTAAAATACTTGTAAACCTTAAAGAAATAGGAACTTTTGTCCTACAAAAGAGATGTGATTGGAGAGAAGAGAGAGAGAGACACACAGAAGGAGAGGGAGAGGAAAGGGAGAAGGAGAGAGATGCTTTTTCTAGGGATGGAAAAGTAGAGTTGCCAAAGATGATTTCCTTTCCTTTCAAGTTTCAGGTCATACAAATTCAGACTTGGAGCCAGTTATACTGAGTCCAGACCCTGACTCTGGGTCCCTGGATTCCCGGGGACTCTTAGTTCTTGAGAGTCTTTGCTGTACTACTTCCTATAGTTCATTGAAGGGAAGGAAAGAAGCAGCTATTTACATACATACATACATACATACATACATACATACACACCCACACACATACACACACACAAAATCTCTCATTTTCCTTTCCACAGCCTTAGGCAAACAACCCAGTTTAATTCTTTGCTGGTCTTGATTAGGCAGAGGAGGTATAAATACAAAGAACTTTTGGATTGGCTGGTTGAATGAGCTTTATGTGCACTTAAGTGACTGTCCATCCTTGTAGGTCAAGCCTGGGTTCCCCACAGGTAGGAAGAGGCAGATCTGAGGTACCTCCTAGGCCACAAGAAAGAGTAGGGATTTTTTCAGTCTGGTCAGACCCTTACTTTGGGATGCCAAGATTGTTTCCAATTGTTTGTTTTTGCTGTTACAGCTAATGCAGCTCTAAATGTTTTCACACAGATAGCTCTTTTTAATGATACCCTTAGGGTATATATTAACAGTGGTGTTATTGGGTAAAAGTTTGTGATTATTTTTCTAACTCTTCTATATACTCTTTGACCTGACTCTTAGGCAAGTCACTTAACCCCTTGTCATCTGCTTTCTCAACTATAAAATGATAGGGTTGGCCTTGATAGTCTCTGAAATCCCTCCAAGCTTTAAAATACAAGGAGTCATTGATTCTATACTGATCTTTTTATTTGGAAGTGTTGGTCAGAAAGATGTTCTTTGCATTGTATAGTGGTCATCTGAATTCAGACTTGAGTATATTTCGGGACTTCAATTAAGTAGCAGTTTGATTCAAATTGCATAGTAATTAGGAAATTCTAATCCACTAACATCTTTTTATTTTTTCAAAAGAAACATCAGTTTTAAGATGATGATGTTAAGTCGGAGGCTTTGATAAAGAATAGGGGAGCCTATTCTCTTTTTTACTTGACTGTCCTCACAATCTTGTTTTGAGGCATCATAATGAGAGAGAGATTGGTGGAACTTACCTGCCATCTCTTATTAGTCGGAAATTTACCTGATTCTTCTAATGGGAATCTCTTGATATTTCATCAGAAAAATTGATTCCCTTCTAATTACTGATTAGGTATAGTACACCAACAAAATTAAAAAATTTTAAATTGCTATATATTGTTCATATATTAGAATTCTAATGAACCAAAAAAATCTTCAGCTTTGGGCTTCCCCCATTATTCTCAACTACATCTAGGGCAGTGTAAAGTGTGATGTTGGGGTCAGTCACTAATATACAGATGAAGCTTCTCCTAATACTTGGACATTTAGACCAGAATGAGGGTTAAGGAGAGACTTGTGTCAGGTCAGGGGCTCCCCATTGGGACCCTTGTTCAACCCCTGACATCTTAGTTCAGCACAGCTGCTATGATCCTGAAGACTAAAAATAATCCTGCCGAGGGAGGGCAATCTACAATGGAGTGCAGGGTTATTTTTTACCTTGGTCCTTCTGGAGCTAGTCCATGATCAGGGATAGGGCATAAAAGCACAATCCCCCTAACAGAAGTGGTATATCTGGTCCCAGTTATGGTCCTAAATGATATCAGTTGTCCCTTTAGCAATTGTGCAGGAGTTAGGGCTCAACAGATAAATTTTGGGGGCCATCTGGAAAGAGCTTTCATTTCCCATTAACCATACTGATTAAATTGTATCTACAGCTAACCACTCTTTTTGATAATAAAAATATGAGTTTTTTCTTGGATGTTTTCCAAATTAAATATTATAGGGTTAAGGCAAAAAACTTGGTGAATCTATCTTGGATGTTTTCATGATGCCTTTATTTGTGAAATGTTTTTATTACATTATTTGATGTCAATTTAACTATTATTTGCAGTTCGTGTAGTAATAGATGAGATGGGATTTGTGAAAACTCGAGATGAAGATGACACAAGTAATCTCATATGGTGTGATGCTGCTGTTCAGCAGGAAAAGATTGCAGAACTACAAAATTATCAGGTGAGAAGGAAGTATTGGGATGGCTTTTAATTGGCAGCTTTCTGAAGGCAGGGACCATTTTGTCTAAACTTTGTATCTATTAAGCACAGTGCTCTACACACAATGCCATTGTTGATTGAATGATGAATGAATTACATCTTAATTTGCTTTCAAGTTAGAGGAATCATATCTAGCTCTAACTATATGTATATATGTAGGTATACACACACACAGACACAGACTTTTATTCACAGAACTTTAGATAAATTCTTTATCTTCTGAAGACCTCAGTCTCCTTACTTACAAAATGTAGAGGTTGGAACATATGATCTCTAATATACCTTCCAACTTTAAATTTATTTTAAGATCTTTGATTTCCTTCAAGAACATAAGATTACCTCTTAACTACAATGTATCATTAGAGGGGGACTTCAAGCTTAATAGAAATACTAATATAGAAATACTAATGAGGGATATTTATATGGCACTTCAAAGTTTATAATTTCTTTTGCATGTTTTATTTCTTTATTTCCAGGACACATTAATAGCTACTATAGATGGCATGATTCTAATTTTAAAATTAAGGAAATTGAGGTTTAGAGAGAAATGTGATTGGCTTATAGTTTGTAAGGGCCAGAGGCAGGATTTGATCTTATTTCTCTATGATTCCATGTCTCACACTTAATCTCTTAGAAGAAACTGCCTTGGCATCTCTAATTCTGAGCACCTTGCTCTGCTGAAATCTTCTTTAGCAATGAATTCTACTCAGTTGAGTGATTCACTCTTTTTGGTTCTTGCTCATTTCCTCCATTTTGTACATAACTCTCAATTTTTTGGACTTCTAGGGAAGGTTTGAGAGAAGAATAACATATTTGGCTCAAGCTTTAGCCCTGTCTCAGAGATATAAGCTTGGAGTGAGAGGCCCTGGTTTGGAACTGACTGTATCTGCTATGAGGCCTTAGGCAGGTCACTTCTTTGTTCTATGAGCATCATAGAGATAAGCTTGTTCTTCCAAGCCTGCCTCCATGAGAATGTGAAGTAGCTCCTCTAGAAGCTGACAAGCCTTTTTATAAGAGCACCATCATAGCGGGTTGTCCTTGTGGAGTTGTTGAGCACAAAATTGTGATTTGGAAACTGGGGCTTTTCTCAGATCCCCTTGGGTCTCCCATTCCAGCCTGGTGCAGTTATTTTGTTTAAAGACATCAATAGTTTTACTGAAAGTTAAGCACAAAAACACACCAAAAATCAACATGAATGATGGTCAAGGTGTTTACATTTTGAAAAAAACTTTTTACTATAGTATATTATATACTTACAATTCATGGTTGACTTTAGAGACAAGTCATTGTTGGATCTGGAACATCACTGGCTTTCTCTACAGTTCTCTAATGACTTATCTATGATAACCCAGAAGTATCAGACCAAAAAAATCTTTCAGGCTCATGAATTGTTGTATTTAAGGCTGGAAGGAGCCATAAAGATCATCCAGTTCAGTGTTCCATTTTATAAACCGTGAGAAGACAAGAGGCTCACAGAAAGGAAATGACAATGAGTAATAATTAACCTAATGAAGATTTGAACTGAGTTTCTTAGACTATAAATCTATTGCTCCTTATCATATTACTTAATAGAGAATGAGAGACAGACAGAGACAGAGAGAGACAGAAATCACTTGATCCAGATCCAGAACTTGAACATTTGTATAAACTGCATGTGATTGGGAAAAAATAAAGACATTCTTTCTTTCTGCTCTGTGTTTTTACAAGATTCTTGACTTACATAAATATTAAAAGCTTATTTATGAAGGTTATATAAATGAACAAATATATGATTAGAAACCATGAAAATACTAATGCTTCCTTATGTTTTATTTTTCAGAGAATCAACCATTTTCCAGGAATGGGTGAGATCTGCAGGAAGGATTTCTTAGCAAGAAATATGACCAAGTAATTGTATTTTTGTTGTAATAGAAAAAAGCTATTTGGAATCTTTATTGTGAACATGATAGTACTAAATTACACTAAATCACATCAACTCTAAAAAATAATGATTCGCTGGCAAGGAACATTTAAATTTTTTCTCTTTCATATGTCAAACAGTGTCTGCACATTTGGTAAATACTTGTTTGAATGCCAGTCTAAAAAACTTCCAATGACTATGATTTGTTGGGCAAGGTCCTGAATAGTTCTTGAAATAACCCATTTCCTATGGAATCATTTAGCATGGCAGGAAAACATGTTAAAGGCTAATGATATTCATTTCTCATATTGAATGAGTGTCAATATTTCTTTAGGATTCTTGTATGGTGTGTGAGCACCTGCTGTTTATTTCTTTTTATTCTTCTAAGGTGCTTAGTCATAAAGTGAAAGGATGCATTATTTGCCCCCTGAAGAGACAAAGATAGCTCCTTCTTACCAAAAGGATAAAATGCAAGCTAGCTCTTTGGCTTTTAAGACCTCTGTCATTTGGCTCTGTCCTGCCCTCCTAGTTGTGCTTCCTTTACATCCTCTATATTCTAGATAGTTCCCAGAATTTTGCTTACATCTTCTTGGTCTTTGTGGATTCCTCTCGGCTCTCCTCAATATCTTCTGTGCATACCCTTTGCATCTTCATCTGTTGTTCCTTCTTTCCCTTGGAATATCAGCACCAGAGCTGTCCCCTCTGTGAAGTTTTTCTCTGAAGAAGAGCCTGAACCAGATTTAAAAGCAGTTGGGAAATATGAACAAAAGTAGATAGAACATACATGACATTCCATTCAAAAATTAAGGTAGCTAATTTAGAGATTAGTGGTTCCTATATCCATTTGAGCACTTGGTTCCACAATGCTTGGCTCCTATTGCACTTTACCTAATGCTGTACCTCTCTCTGTTTTTTGTCTCCTTTTTTGGATTGCAACATTGTAAAAGGAGGATTATGTTGTTTTCATCTTTATATCTTTTGTGACTTGTACACAGTAGGGACCTAATGAAATTATTGAATTGAATTAAATCTTTGACGTTTTAGAATAAAAATCTAGGAAGTTTAAAATACTTAAAACATACATAGTATTTAAGAAGCATTTTTCTTTTTTCTTTTTTAGATGAATGTTTTTCCTAAGCCATTTGTTAATTTATTTGCAATTGGGCTTAATTTAGACAGGTAATTAATTGGAATTACTTAATAATTTTAAAATACTTTTTACAAAATTTAAGAGCTTGATTTGTGGAAAAAACTACAGTTAGATCCCTTGAAACTCTCAACTGTAGCGCCTCTTATCTTTATCTAGGCATTACTAGGAACACTTCTGTGGGCTCACCCCTTGTGAGGAAAATACTGGTTGGAGTTGATCACTTGTGATGAGGATAATGAGTGGAGGCTAGCCACTTGTTGGGGTCCCCTCAGGGGCTTCATACCTTGAGAAGGAGTGTGATCTAGATAACTTCTAAGATCTTCTCCAACTTTAAGAACTTAAGACTCACATTAGCTTCCTAGTTCATACTTCTCTGAAAAAACCCAACAACTTAAAAGTGCATTTCCCCTCCATCACTTCAGCAGCAATCCAGAATTGTTGTGGAGATCAATGTTTCTAATTGCGAGTGGACGTTTCCCTGTGATAGGACTGCCCAGCTTTACTGATCTCTGGGCACGTTCCTTTCATTGTGACTCCATCTGAGGTTCTTTGGGCACAGATACTGCCCTGGTTTTTGACATTTTCTTTTCTAGATGAGAAAACTGGGACAAAAGGTTTAAGGGACTTGCCCAGAATCTAAGGTTGGTTTTGAACTCAGATATGTCTACCTGTTCCTAGGTTTGTGCACCATGGCGCCACCTAGCGACCCGTCTGCCTCTTTTTTTTTTTTTTTTTTTTTTTTTTTTTTGAGACTTGTGCTGCTTTTCCATCCCCAAAGTGGTCCAGGTTGTAGCTTATTAGATGGGATAGCCAGCTCTGGCTGCTTAGTTTTACACCTGTCTCACAGACGATAACACTTAGAAATGCCTTTTGTTTTCCTGGTTGGGGTGAGAGAACAGCCTGGATAGGCTATTTTACAATGCATCTAAAAAGTCAGATCAGCGCTTTCCTTGGCTCTTGCCAGTAGATACCCTCCTCACCTTTTCACCACCACCATCCCCAGGAAAGTCAATAGGTGCTTAGATCCAAGGTCCAGTGGCACTGAGGAGTCTGATACTTGAATTATCTGCGTATGATGGTGGTCAACATATAGAAACATACAGCATCGTTGTCAGGGTCAAATGAGATACTGAATAGAAGAAGACCCTGTTTTGCTCTATTGTTATAGCCTATATACTTTTTGAGGGTTGGTAAGATAACAAAAGACATATGAAAGGGTCCCCAGGGAAGAGCATTCAGAAACTGGGCAGAGCAGATGTGGCTTGAATCTCTTATTGACTCTTTTAATTAAATTCAGCATTTATTAAGCATTTCCTCTGTATGAGGAACTCTCCTAGGTGCTAGGAAAGAAAGGCAAAAGGAGGCTGCCCTAAAAGTGCTTAAAATTTAGTATGTGCCCAAATTAGTATCATGCAAGGTAAAATGCAATGAACACAAAGCACACATTGTAAGAAATTTAATCAGAGAAGTGGCTTCCCTTCAGAGAGCTCCCAAGAGTTCACAAGTGAACTACCATGAAGGAGGTACCATGTGAGCTGGGTAACAAGTCAGAGCTGGACTCCAGGGGATCCTTGCTGTAGAGATGCTTTAGGGATCATCCAGTACATCTTCCTACCTCCCCCAACCCTTCTTTTTACAGATGAGGAAAATGAAGCCAGTGGTGTTCAATAACTTGGCCAAAGTTACAAAGGGGGCAGGAAGAGATTGGATTTGCACCCAGGCTTCCCAACTTCAAACTCGGGGTTATTTCACCCGACTGCCTCTCAAATACCTAATAGGACAAAATGCCAGATTATTTTATAGTTGATGAGGGGGAAAATGACTTTATCTGCTTGTTCTCCACAATAACTTGTGAAAATATATCAGGAAGATAATTCTATAGTCCTGTAGCTGCTACAGAACTTCCCAAAGTTTGAAAATACATGTGAAAATACATTAGTGGGAGAATAGTTTTCCGTCTTAATTTGAGAGCAAGTATTTGAGAGCAAGTAATTAAAAAACTCAAGTTCCTTCTGGAGGGAGAGAGTTCATCCTTCTCATCTCTGCCCTAGTTCCTGGGGCAAGTCAGAGAAAATCCCAGAATGCTAGAATGTTAAATTTGGAAAGATCCTTGGAAGCACAGGTGCCCTGATCCCTCCTTTGCCATCACCCCTGACAGTCACCCCGCTTTGGCTTGAGGACCTGGGGGGGGGAAGCTGCCACTCCATTCCATTTTGGGACTTTGCAGAGTGTAGGGAATTTTTCATGACCTCAAGCCTAAATCTGCCTCTTCACAGTTACCACCTGTAGTGGGGCCCCTTAGGCCAAGCAGAACAAGCCTAATCCCTTTTCCACGTGACTGCCCTTTAAATACTTTAAAGTAGCTAAGGCAGCTATCATGTCACCCTCTCCCCCTCCCCCAAGTCTATCTTCCAGGTCCTTCAACCAATCCTCACATGGCATAAGCTGGAGGCCCTTCATGCCATGTGGGGCAGGGGGAGAGGTCAGTGCTAGAAATAACGGTTTGAGAGTCATCTGCATCGAGGTGATACTTGAAGCTTGTCCAGCCAGGCTTCCAGGCACCCTGCATGGGGGCTTTGGAGAAGGAAAGAATGGGTTTGATATTTGAAGCCCTTATTTGGCATGGAGCCCACATAGAGTCTAACTTCTATTCTACAGAGAGTCAAAGACTAGAAATGTCATAATAATAGCTATAGACTAGACTTACATCTCAAGCCAAGGTTTCTTCTCAGAATTGTGCTGCAAAACTGCTGCATTTTCTCTGAATTAATTTTTAAATATAAACTTAATTATATAATTCATCATATTCATCATATTATAAAAATGAGGCTATGTATTTAGTGTGTAAAATATTAGTATCCCCTTAGATTTTTAATTTGTATTGTAAATTGTAAATGTATTCTTTCATTTAGAAGCTAGGGTGTGAAATATTTTCATATTTAAAGCTCCTCCTATTCACCCAGGAATATCGAACATTTAAATCCTAACCAGTCTCTCATTCAACACGACTCCATGGAATTCTCTTTGAAGATAAAATGATTCTATATTAGATGAGCAAATACTGACCCTGTATTACATAAATAGAGGCAACCAAATTACTTGTTATAGGTCACCTCCTAAATCTGGGTGGGATGAGGGGAAAAAACAACCACTGACACTACCAAAACCCCCTGTCTGATTTTGAAATTCTCAAGTCTTTTTAGAGACCAGCCCACATACTTTCCTTGAATATTTTCTGAGGCTGATTCTTGCCAGATTACCTAAATAGATTTCAGCTCTGATTTCTTTTTTGGTGTACATTTTTATTTTATATTGGACTTGGCATTTTAAAAGTTGATACTGTACCATTCAAAACAGTACATCATGAGTTTTAAAATATACTGAATTATGTCTTTAGTCTAATCTCATTTCATAGTCTATATCTTGTGAAATATGTGATAATTCATTAAAAAATGTTTTGTGAATAGAAAGAAACATATTAGTTGACATGCCTGTAATGGTATCAGATAATTTTTATATAATTGTCAGAAGAATTGTCAGGATCAGTCAATTATACTGAATTTTAGAGCTCCTTGGCTATGTTCTGAATTAGAAAGCTGTGGTTGGCAATTAGTGGAAGCAGAACTCTGGTGAAGTTCTCTCAAAGAAGCATGTGAAAACAATGTGAAGGTACCTCAAGTCCCCAGGGAGGAAAGGAAATATAGGATTCATTCAAGGGACAATGATTTGTCTTTCTCTTTTTAGTCTCCACATGTATTTCCTCACCTTATTATTCTTGGCTTTCAGTTTCTTCCTTTCCTCAAAAAAGGATACTTAATTATAACATGATTCATTTATCTTCAGATGAAAACATTTCAAGTCCACAAATGTTTATTAAGTATTTACTGTGTGCTGTGTTTGGTAATATTATTAATCAACAGCATTCTTCCACAATCATATTATTGAAAGGGGGCCATGTGGTTTAGCCAACAGAGATGTCAAACATCAGCGGTCTGCACAATTCTAGAGTGCTGCCCCAATCAGAGTGAAATATAATTGGGAAATGTTAGACAAAATACACACACACACACACACACACACACACACACACACACACGAGAAAATAAAAAATAGAAGAGGGGAGGTGAACTGGGACTGGATCTAAGAGACAGGGGAGGAGGGAGTATTGAGAAGGCAGAAAAGGGAGGGTTGTGAGTGAGGAACAGTGAGTTGGCCACTAAGGTAGAATTGCATTGTAAATGGAGGGATACACTTGGTGAGAAGGCTGAAAAGGGAGAAAGGGGACAGAATGGGAAAGGCTTCAAGGGATGGTGGAGGTCACCAGGAGCCACTGGAGCTTGGAGGGGATAAGGTAGTTAGATGTAGACTTTGGGAAAACCATTATTGCAGCTCTGAGGAAGATGGGTTAGAGTGGGAAGAGGCTTAAGGCAGGGAGCTCGATCAGGAGGAGATCTTGAGGTTCTGAATGTGCAGTAGATAGAAGGGGGGTATGGGTAAGAGTTAATGAGTTGGGTCCAAGTGAGAGTGTAAAGCCTTGGTAACTGGGAAGAAGGAGACGTCCCTGAAAGTCTTTGGGAAGGTGGGAAGAAGGTTTGGTGAGAAGGAAAAGGAGCTATGCTTTGGACAAGCTGAGTTGAGGATGTCTACAGGACATATCTAGTAGGAGACATCTAATAGGTACTTAGTGATGAGCTTCTTAGAGAAACCAGTCATCACCATGGATTGCTGATTTTACTTTACAAAGTTTGCAGAGTCTACAAATGACTTTGCTACATTACATATGTAATGCTAGAAGGTAGGTATTACAGGTAATGTTATCCCCTTTTCATAGATGGGAAACTGAAGTTCAAAGTGACTAATGACTTTCTCCTGGCCACACAACTCCTGGATATCCAGAACAACATTCCAAACCAATTTGCTCCTGATTCCAAGTTCAGTGCCTATTCTTGTATTGCCATAACAATAGCTCACATTTTTAAAGTGGTTAGAGTTTACCAAACTCTCTCCTAACATCATTAATATGTAAATTGGTTAATGCCTGGTTCAAATCCAACTTTGGACTTGAATAAGTTGTCTGACTCTTGTGCAAGCCCTTTGGTATCTTCTTTTTGCCTCAGGTTCCTCAATCTCTAGATCCAAGTGGTTGGATTTGACAGCCTCTGAAGCCCTTTTTAGCTTGAAATCTGTAATCTTATGATCCTGTGATTCCTATTTTCATATGAAGAAATCAAGACTCAGAGATAATAAAGGATTTCTCTAGGTACTCATGGCTGAGCCTGGAATCAAATTCAGACCTCTTGTGACTTTTAGGATTCTCTTCACAGAATACTTTTCTCTTTTCTATTTGTATTAAGTGCAGTCACAATCCCAGAGGCAGAAAACTTTTTTTAAAGGTTTGAAAAAACTTTTAAAAATACTATTCTTTTATTCACAGAATGATCAAGTGCAATCCTCAGGAATATACTTTTATTCCCCGAACATGGATCTTCCCATCAGAATATACTCAGTTCCAGAATTATGTAAAAGAACTGAAGAAAAAACGGAAACAAAAGACGTTTATTGTTAAACCAGCAAATGGTGCAATGGGTCATGGGTAGGTCATCTTGAGCCTTGATATTGAAGTGGTATGCATAGGATGCATTTGGGGAAAAAAAAATCTGTAAGTGGCAATTTGCTCACAGTTTTGGATGGATGGGGGCAAATCTATTTTTAAATACTGATATGAAGGTTTAATATGCCATGTTTTCCATCATATTCTAATATTTTTTGGTATGTCAATTAAAAAGTAAACAATTCAAATGGGAGTTCTATGCTAGAGAAAGAATTGCCTTCTGAAATTTTTTCAATTAAAAACAAAAACAAAAACACCCTCAGTTTCCATAATTTGATTTTTGATACTCTATGTCAGATAAACAGTAGTAAGGATTATGAAATTTAGAAAAGGAAATGCAGTCTTGTTTGTTAAGCATAGTTCCACTTTCTCATCATTATGAGATCTTAGAAGAACATGGAAAAATATATTAAAGTTTCCAGGAGCACAGAAGTGATTTGAGAACTCAGAATGTAGTTTAAACTTTAAATAGTCTTGTTAATTATTTTGAAAAGAACTTTTAGCTCATATCTCTTATTTGCAAAGAACACATATACATATAAAATAAGGCTTTTCGAATTCTAGCCTTTTCATAATGTTTTAAATTAAATCAATACTTCTGAAGATCTGTGACTTAATGCGGCTACCTCCTTTAGGAAGGAGATTGTCACTTAAATGGTTTTGCTAGTTGCAGATTCTTCCCTGCCCCCCAGTTTGTTGCCTCATTGCTGGGCTTCAGAGGGTGCGAGTCTTTTCTGCACTTAGTTTGGCTGGGTCCATCTCCTCTGCAGGGATGAATTTCAAACCCTTCCAGGCACCAAGCCTGACCTAGCCTTCTAGGTAGAGTAACGTCACTTCCACAGCATAAGACCTTGAAGTGTGTAGGACTTTGAAAGAGAATGTTTAGCTTATCTGTTCATAATCCTATGAAAAGAGATAATTCATAATGTAGCTGTCATATATCCGGGGGTTCATGGTCGCTTCTTTAATTTGTTTACAGAATAATCTAAGGCTTTTAATACAAAGTACTTAACGATAGCAAATAAATGTTGAGTCTGTGACAATATCACCATTATTAATTTTAAGAAAATGGACATGTATTTGCTCAGTCATGTTCTTAGAGATGTGCAATGTCAGTTGAAGTTTTAATTCCATTGACTGAGCAGAATTGACTCTTCCTTTTGCCAGTACCAGAGGAAATATACTCAATTCTAACAAATTGAAATGCTCTGAAATGTCCTTGATTTACATGATAAAGAAAAGGCATTTATTTCAATAATGCAGAATTACTATATTAAGCCCTTTTTTCCCCTTTGAGAATATGCAGTGATTTTTTTTTTCAAATCAGTTTTCAAAAGAACCTTAGAAAGGAAAATAGCCTTCTGGTGTTTTATAGTTATAGGACCCTTCTCTTTTGAATGTGTCTGACAATTTATTTGTACCTCATTTCATGTTATCTTTTTTTTCTTTTTCAAATCCAGGATCTCTTTGGTAAGAAATGCTGAAAAACTGCTTGCTCAGGACCACTTAATTGTCCAGGAATACATTGATAAGCCTTTTCTTATGGAAGGCTACAAGTTTGATTTACGAATTTATATTCTGATAACATCCTGTGATCCATTAAAAATATTTTTATATCATGATGGGCTTGTGAGAATGGGGACAGAGAAGTATAGTCCACCTAATGATACAAATTTGGTAAGTGGTGCTAGGGTGAATATATACCCTTAAAAACAAAATGTAATGCCGTATGTTCTTAAGTGGAGATGAAGCAATCATTTCTTAAAGCTATTTTGATCTGAGACAAAAAGCATATATGTCAAAAATTCTTTCAAGTGATACTTTATCTCATTATGGTTATATATTGGAACTTTTACTAACCCTTATGCAAGTTGCCAACAGTAACATATTGCTCATCCTGGAAGCACATATAGTTAGCCTTTCAGTGATGATGTAGAAGATAAGATCTGATGACCTTTTTCATTGTTTCTGTGGCAGAAAAAGAAAAAGGGAGAGGGAGAGGAGGAGGGGAAAGAGGAAAGGGAGAAGGGGGAAGAGGGAGAGAGAGGGAAAAGAGTCTTTTCCAAAATTAATTGTGATAATAATTAATTATAAACATGATTCCTCTTTTGTGGGGCATTTTGTGCTAGTGGATAGAAGGTTGGAGTGTAAACCAGGAGGAACTGGGTTCAGAATCTCACCTCTCTCATTTCTTAGCCATTTGACTGTGATTTTGTTGTTCTGTCACTTCCAACTATTCATGACCCCATTTAGAGTTGGGGTTTTGGGGGGCAAAATGATTAGAGTGGTTTGCCATTTACTTTTTCAGCTCATTTTATAGATGAGGAAACTGAGATATACACGGTTAAGTGATTTGCCCTAGGGCCCCACAGCTAGTGAGTGTCAGAGGGCAGATTTAAACTTGGGTCTTTCTGATCTCAGTCCTGGGACCAAGCAAAACCATGAGCTACATTTACATTCTTCAAGTCTTAGGTGTTAATAGTAACTCTAGGACTCATGGCCAGCTGACACTCATGGCCACCAGCTGACTGGTGATGGAGGAGGTTTTTGGTCTTTCTTGTTTTCAGTCATTTCCATGACATCTGAAAGCATTTCTAGGATTATAACATTAAGATGATAATACGGGGCCCCAGTTTTCCTAGATGATGAAAAGAGCTTGTTATAAAAACAAGTTGCCTCTTTCCCACTTTTCGTTTCTTGATTGTAGTCCTTCAATTTTTTATCCTTAAATGTACTTGGGATTATTTTTACTTGCATCTTTAGCCATACTTTTTTAAAAACTGGTTTTCCCTCCATTGCCTCTTTGTCTTATGATGTGAAACTGCTCTTAACCTTCTACCATCCTTATTCATAAGTTTTACAAATATTTATATCCTAAACCTGTATTGCCTTTTCTGCTGTATCATTCTGATTGGTTAAGGAGATCACATTTCTCCCTCCTTGAGGCAATTTTAGTTTTAAGACCTCTTGAATACAAAATAATAACTTTTCTACTATGCCTCATTGCCTTTCAGAGGTTGTATTGCTATTTCAATTTTTGATACAGTCATCACTTCATTGGCAAAGAAAACAGACAATTATTCATTCACCAGATATTTTTTAACTACCTACTGAGGGCAAAGTCACCATGTTAGTTCCTGTCGAAGATATGAAGATGAGCTTCCTGCCCTTTGGGAATTTACAGTTGAACAAGAGACTTAAGGCATTTCCCCAAATAACTATCACAGGAAGTAGGATGTTACATTAAAAAGACACAAAAAAGGGATTAGAAAAATTCAGAGCAGGGAAGTCACTTTATTTCTAGTGGGAATACAGAAAAATTCATGGATGTAGAAGTGGCAGTCTTGAAGGAAGAATAAAATTTTGTGAGATAGAGATCACTGGAGGACAGCCTCCTGGGATCAGCCAGCAGCAAGTGCAGAGATGTAAAAATGGGGAATCATGAAGATATTTTGAAGGCTGTATTTTGCTTGAACCTTGAGACCTTGTACAGTAAAGATGGCAAATCCATTTTAAGTTTTTGATCATGGGATGAAATAATTGTTGTTATGTGTTAAGGATGAATATGTAGAATGAAATTTATTAGGGAGGGCCTTGATGGGAACACTGGTTATGAGATTACTGCACTAGTCCAGGAGAGAGGTTAAAAAAAATAAAACCCTTGGCCATAGAAATGGAAGGACAGCCTGTGGTATTCCAGAGACAAACTAACTTTCTCTGAGTAGGAGGACCTAGGGTTAGTGATTAGGGCCATGTATGAGGTGGGTTATAAGAGGAGAAGCTTTCAGGCTTGGCTGATTAGGATAATGTTAGCACATTCAGAGAAGTAGGGAATTAGTGAATTATATTATAGATTATATGGATTAATGGAATATAATGGATATGGATAATTTGTGATGCCAGTGGGAAATCCAGATGGAAATGTCTATGGGGAATTAGAAATGTAGAACTAAAGATAAAGGGATCAAGACTTTTGAATTTATTACTCAATTTCAAGGGGCTTGGTTATCCTTATGAGTCTCATATTCATTTATCTTCTAACTTGCTGACTTAGGAAGGGGTGCCCCTCTGCCCTTTAAGATCCTTTTACATTGTTTTTATCTTAAAGGGATTTTTTCAGGTAACACTAGATGTTCTGTGAAAACCTGGAGGGAAAAGAGGTGTTCTTCCAGTGGTTTAATGCCTTTCTTTAGGGAGGAATCTAGCTTGAACTTTGTAATTGCATAGCAGTTACTTGATCATGGAACAGTCAACTCTCTGCAGGTTGTTGCAAACTTTTCATGCCCTCCATACTTGTTAGAAGTGAGATTACTTGCTTCTCTGTTGTTCTTGTTGATTGTTCTCTTATGATAAAATTCTATGACTAACTGCTGGTTGGTCATTCTTCTTCACTTTGCTGGATGAACTGGGGATTCTCTCAGCCTTGGTTTGATTATCTGTAGAATGAGGGGATTAAATTGGATTGTTTCCAAGACCCCTGTTAGTGCTAGAAGTGTGATTCTATGAAAACCTAGGGATTGGATGTCGATCCATAGTTGGGAGAAAAAAAAAATTAACCAGAGACAAAGAATAAACAAGGACTTAAGACGAGAAGCAAATACTGCAACACAGTTTTTGGATATGACCAGTGAGAGAATTGGTTTTATTCACCTATATGTATTTGTTAAAAGGATTTTGTTTTCTTTTTTTGTGTGTGTGGTAGGAGGGAAAGAAATAAGATTCATGCCAATTAAAATGTAATTTTAAGACTTATCAGGGAAGCCAAGAGAGGACAGGCTCTTGTGAGACTGTCAAATGATGGTGAGAAATAAAAAAAGAATGAAGATTGAGGAAAATTCCTTGGTGTAGAAAGGAGGTCTTTGGTAATCTCTGAGGGTACAATTTGGAGATTGTGGTAGGGAAGAATCAAATTATGAGGAATTAGAGGCAGATGAGGATATACAGGGAATGTAAACTCTTTGAGAATCAGTTTTATTTTAAATTTTGTATTCTTGTATATATTGCCTATTGGCCCATGTAGATTGACTCCACCTAATAGGACAAAAGGACAAGTCTTTTGACCTGAATTGAATTGAATAATCATTGGAGAATTTAGGAAGTAAAGAGAAGGAGGGGGAGGGTATGTTAAGCCAGAAGGAGCAGCAGAATCAAGTGAAAGTTGGATGATTCCCCTTGTCCCCCCCCATTGAAAGAAGAATGTACATACATCATGGTGCAAAGAAAATAGTTCCCAGGATGAGGAAGGGACTAGAAGAAAACAAGCTTCCTCCAAAAGTAAGAAATGGGGGCTTCAAGGCACAGGCAGAGACGGACTCCCGTTGGGATGGAGGAATCGGGGCATCTTTATTTGAGACTGTTGGGAAGGAAAAGACCAGAATAGATAGGTTTAGGGAACATGGCTCAGACTTTTCTGGGAGGTGCCCTAGAATTCAAAGCTAAAGGCCATCCTTAGATGAGAGCTAACCCAGCTTGCTGCAAGGGTTCCTTTAGAAGTTGCTGTCTTTCTAATCAGTTCCTGGGTGGGTATGTGTCTTGTTTCCACAATCAGATTATAAACTCCTCATGGATAGGAATGAGGGTTTAGCCTTTTTTCAAACCTGTGGCACCTCAAACCGTGCCAAGAAAATATATTTTCAATACATATTTTTTCCTTGAAATTTCATATAAATAACAATTTACCATATGACCAGCTAATAGTGAGAATTTGAAACAGTTGACATAATATCCCAAGTCCTAGTTGTAAAAGTAGTTTTAAAAAATGACTTTGTGCTTATGATATGTGAACACCTCTGAGTTATTACAGCACCTTTCCTTCCCATGCCAGTAGTACTTCATGTACCTATCCTTGATTACAAGTGATCAACTGGCCTCGCCTGGCTGAACAGTGGGAGAGCCCACAGTAAAGCTCAGACAGCCTGCCTTTCAGCCTCTGTTGTTTGCATGAGACCATTACTGCAGCCCTAATTCAATTCCCATTTCTTGGGAAAGAGACCACAAAAATAATACCTTTCACAAAAGAAACCATGGTGAAGACAGAACGAGTGTGTGTATTTCATAATGTCACACATGGCAAAAGGGAACAAGCAAACGCCTCCCCCATCACCAAAAAAAAACCCCACAAAACAAAAAACAAAACAAAACACCAACCCAGCAGTATTGGGAACATCACCACCCTTAAAATGTTTTCCTGGTATAGAAATATAAACTTGGGCCATCATTTGTACTCAGAGTTCTGTGCATATGTCTTTTTTTAATAGTTGAAAACACAACTCTTGACAAGCCAAGTAATTGGTACCACAGGAAAGTGGCTGCTTTCTGCAGAACATGTGAACCCATCTACTTCTCTTATAAATTAGATAAATAACTACTTGTTTGTCAGTGAGGTTGATGCAAACTTTTAAGTGAATTAATTCTATTTCTTTGGATACATCTTATTTTGGGGGAAGGTGGGGGGGTTTTGTTGGAAAGCACAACAGGATGGGGTTCTGTGGATGATGTGACTGCTTTGATTTTCATGTGTTACAGAGCCAGCTCTATATGCATCTGACAAACTACTCTGTGAACAAACATAATGAGCGCTTTGAACGGGATGAAACCGAAGATAAAGGCAGCAAGCGGTCTATCAAATGGTTTACCGAATTCTTACAAACAAACAAGCATGATGTTGCTAAATTTTGGAGTGATATTTCAGTAAGATGATGCCATTTGCATGTTACCAGTTGATAATTCTCTGCTTTCAGAACAGTGCATTATATAAAAACCAGAAGTCTCCTTAATGCAGTGTTTTTCAGGCCCAATTAATTAGATCAAAATCACACAGTAAGACTTGTCATTGCTTGCCACCAGCATGAGTTTAACAAGTAATTCATAACTAGGGTAACTCTTAGATTAAATTAAATTTTACTTCAAGATATTGGTTTGTGCCAGTGTATAAGTATACAGATACTTAGTAGTGAAGTCATTTTAGTAGGATTTGGAAGAGAGTAGAACAAGTTATAGCAGAATGGCAAACCTATATGAGACAAGGCTAATAATCATATTATTAAGCTTACTAAGGGGATTAAAACTGTCCTCAAAGTCTAGGAAGCATGCTTATTGAAGATTCACAGTGACACAGAGACTGTGTAATTTGATTTAGAAGCTCTCCTTTTGGGAGGATAGGAGGTAATAAAAATATATGTCATGGATAATGACCATCAAAGATCAGCAAATTTGTAGATTGTGCCTGCATTGACATTTGTCTCAACCTAATGGTTTGTTAAATTGATGTCTTCCATCCTGAGTAGAGACTAAACATATCCAAACTGGATTTGAGCTTGGCAGGATGATAAATGTTTGTTTGTTGAATTGAAATAAGGTCTTTACTTTATAGTTACCGAGGCTAATTGTTGTAGTTATTTTTTAAACACCCATGTTATGCCGAAAGGCTTGGATAATCCTACCATGTCAGTGGCGTGAGCACTGGAGTCTATTTTCTAGGATGTAGGCTCAAATCTCGGCTCTTTTGACTCTGTAACCTTAGACAAGTCACTTATACTTTCTGGGACTCGGTTTCCTCATCTTTAAAATGAGAGATTAACATTAGAGGATCTCTAAGTCTCCTTTCAAGTCTAAATCTGAGGAGGAGGCATCATTAGATTGAGAACAGAGGACCAACAGGAGTACATTTGATTTAATTTGAAAAGGGACATTTTGGACATCAGCTGATATTGATGGACAGTAATCATGACACACACAACCCAGTAGGCTTGTTGTGGTTTAATGAATAGGTGACTGGACTTGGCAATATCCTAATCAAAAAGTATTATCAAAAATCTTAATTTTCTCTAAGATTTGACAGGGGGAGCTGTTCTTATCAGATTAAACTGTTTTTCCTCCATAGTTCTCACTTCCAAACATATTTTTCTCTTAGAGACAGAGACAGACGGAATAGCCAAAAGGCTGTCTCACTGAAAGGTATTTAAAATGGAGCTAGATGTACAAAAAAAAAAAAAGTGGTTATACCCTATCCAATAGATGGTGGCTTACTATGGCATTTCTTCTACATAAGTTGGAGAATCTAATTAGAAGTAGGTTAAAAAATATAGAATTGTTGACCAGAAAAATCAGTAATAAAGTAATTTACTTGTCTGTTTTAGCCAGAAGTATAGTTCCTAATGAAAACATTCTTTTTAAGTTACAATGTAGAGGATGTTGAGGTTGAAAGGCTTGGTCTGATAGACACTGATATATTTCTGAGTATCTGAAAATATAGTAAAAAAAAACCACTCGTTAATAAATCTATAAAACATATATGGAAAATCCTAATCTTAAAAATGTTATTTCATAGACTATTTTATTACAAATTTACTAAGTTAAACTATTTGCATTTTCATAGTAATCCACCATTATTTTTTGTTATGTAGATTTTACTGTAAACTTTTCAAAAACAATTTTAAAGGTGAACTCTAGGGTATTGAATTTAAAAGATGAGATATTAGTTTGGAACTGAAATTTGTCTTAATATATCAGATCACAAAATGTTATTCAGTTTGTTACTTTGGAGAGACTTATTTCTAAAATATACCCCTTCTTCTCTGAAAACAAGAGTCATAAATAAGTCCAGTAAAAACAGAACAACGTGACTCCTTTGGCTGAAAGAAAAATTAATAAGTTTATCTAAATTTAGGCAATTGGTAGCAATGATGGTAATCATTCAAAAATGTTCTGATCAAATCCTTTAATAAAAAAAAAAAAAAAAAAAAAAACTTACCTAACATTTAAATCTTTGCATGACAAAAGTTTGAGGTCTCAAATTTGAAACATAATACATAAAGCTTGTATGAAAATGTTTCCCATTACCTTCAATTTTATATATTTCACCATATCAATAATAGCCTTGTAAATAAGGAGTAAAATGTACTGGATTACACTAGGGTTTGTTTCTCTTCCCCCCCATCCCAGCTTTACCTTTTGTGCCCTTTCATAGATGTGCTTGCTGGGAAATTTGATTAATTTTGATTGGCAGAATACATACTAAATGACAATGAAATTGCATTTAGTGGTACATCAGTGGCTCAAAGATGGCCTAATCTATTTTAAAACCTTGAAATAAGTTTACCCATAACTCAAAAAGCTGGAAATAGGACTGTGTTGTTCCCAAGAGAGACATGGATAGCTAGTTGAATGAAATCAGTAGTCTCTTCTCTCTGTTGTGTGGTATCAATTGTTAGTCATTCTAGGACCATTGCTGCAGTAATATACTGGAAGATACATAGAATCAGACTGTTTTTGTTTCTACTTGACCTTTTCTGGTGTTACCATGTGGTCTTGTCATTTCTAACCAAATTGTCTGAAAACTCCACTGTTGTATTTCTTCCAATCTTGCCCAGGTCTGCGTCTGAGGAGTCAGCCTTCTGCAGAAATTGGGAAGGCTTAACTGCTTGTGCCTTCCTTTTTTATTCTGTTTTGGGTTGGTGTTTATGCTCCCTGGCAGGGGGAGATAAACAAATGTATTCAACTAGGTATAGAAAATAGAGAGCTCAAGGAAAGCTTTCCACAGAAAATGAAAAACAAAAACAACCTCAATGGAGTAATATTCCACAAACTTGGCTATTCAGTAAAACAGATTAATGTTGCTAGAGACAACACACAGAGAGCAAAAAAATAGGACCAATGCCCCGACTGATCTCCTGGTCTTGCCCTCTAGCTGAGAGCTTCTGCAGATGTCTTTGTGTCCTGATTCTCATGGGCAGGAGCCTCAGGAAGCCCCTTCATCCCTTCTCACAATTGTGAAAAATACAGAAAATGCAATCTGTAGTTTGGCAAAGGAAAATAAGACAAAACTGCATTGAAATACTTATTTAAATAGAAAGGAAAACAAAAGTTCCTAGACCCCACGTTAAGAATCCCTGCTTTAGCTAGTCCCTGCTTGGTAAAATTGATCCTTTTAAAAACAAATTCTAATAACTAGGTCTAAAATTGGTTTTCTTTTGTAGAAAATCCCGAAAGCTAGCTTCTTTTCAGTTTATATCCTTCAAGCCCTTTCCATTTAACAGCTTTTTTCCAATCTTAATGTGAATAAAGACCCTCAGGTGCCTTCCACTGGCCTTTTTGTTGTTGTATTTTTTTTATTTTTAAGTCTCTGGGGGAGAATGTCAGTCTGAAGCCCTGCTTTTGCCTTTAGCTTGTAGCTAATAAAAACAATGTTCATTAACTGTTTACTTTATGCAAAATAGAAATCAGATACAATCTGATGTGCATTTTTCATCTGTTTTATCACATTTTACCTAGGAATTGGTGGTAAAAACTCTGATTGTAGCAGAACCACATGTCTTGCATGCATATCGCATGTGTAGACCTGGACAACCCCCAGGAAGTGAAAGTGTCTGCTTTGAAGTCCTGGGATTTGATATTTTGTTGGACAGAAAACTGAAGCCATGGCTTCTGGAGGTAATGTATTCTTTGTAAAGAATGAGAAATGCTCAATCTACCTTGCGTTTTAAAATGTCTCTCTTCATACAGTGTTAATAGCACCCTTTCACAGCTGAGCACTCTTCCTAGTTAGGCTCGGCAGACCATTTGAATTGGAATTAGCTATAGAAAGCTCTGCATGGGAGCTGGGTTTTATCCATGAGGCAGTGGGCAAGATTTCTCCAGAGTTCACATCAGACATTGAATATCATGCTAATATGAGGGAGGGCTTGGAACTTCTCAGTACATATATGAGGCTGCCCTATTCTTTCTGCAGCATTGCATATTTCTTCATCCAGACAATGCAAAGCTAATTGACAATCAGGATAGTGTAGTATCACTGGGGGAAGATTTTCATTTCACAGTGTAGGAAACGAGGTGGGATTGAAAAGATAGAAGAAAGGGAAAGAATGAAGGTAATTATCTAGATAATTTAAGTAGAAAGTTTGCTTATAAAGAAAAAAAAAAGTAGTGGTTTTTTTTGTTTGCTTTTTTTTTTTTTTAATTGTTGTTTTGTTTTGTTTTTGGCAAGGTAAAGAGCCTGAAAGGAAAAGTTAGGAGGTTACATAAGACTGAGAATACTTTGTATTAGTACAGGGTTTTTGAATTCAAAAGTGTTTTCTTGTAGGTTTTTCTCATTTATCTGTCTTAGTCCATACAGCCCATTTTCACCAGATAATTGCTCCTTTATACCAGACCATGCTGCCTCTAGGGTGGTAAGCCCTTGAACACCGGAATGCTTTATCAATCATTTTTATTATTTGGAAATAGAATGGAAGAGAACTGTTGAAGGGGAAGAAGAGGAGAGAAGAAAGATAATTTCAGCTTCGTTATTGGACAGCTGCCTTGGGTATCATTTTGGGGGAATATCTGATTGTCAGTATCAGAAAACAAAACTCGAAGTGAGACAGCTTTAATTTGCTTCTTGTCAGCATAAGTGGTAGACTGATTTATCCACTCTGGTGCCTGGTTCACAGACAACCCATGACATAGGAAGCTTCTTCTGCATTTATAAATATATACACATGCAGACATGGCTGGCTCTCAACTAAGCTTGCCCCCCCACCTCATCCTTTCCTCACTCCCAAGTCCAGCATCCAGATTTGTTTTTAGAACAAAGAAGCTAATAAGTCACTGTCTCAGAGTAAGTGATCTTTTGGCATTATTACCGTCAGGAATGTTTACATTTTAGAAAAGAATCATCGACTAAGGGGGGAAAAAAAGAGCCTAAAGGAATTGATTTCCTGATGGTGAAATTTCAAGTTGTGGTACCAAGACAGGGAAGAGGTTTTTGGTCAGATCCTTCTGCCATGGTATCTCCTGCTTTGTAGAAATCATTTTAGTGAAAGACCAGTAGCAAAAAATACCTTTTTGTCACCAGAAGCTTGGGTTTTGAGGGCTGAAATTCTTAGTGAAAGGGAACTTAATGTTTACCAGTTTTGCTGACAAATTGCTCACAGTAGCAGCTACAGCTAGGCTGTGTAGCTTGATCAAAGTCTTAAATCTAACTGCCTGTGAATGAGAAAAGGATGATGTTGATATTGACCATTGACACCAAGCAAAATGAGTCTTGTTAGTTAACTAAGGCCTTCCTGAGTGGGCAACTGATTGATGCTAGTCATCAGTACAATTTAATTGAGTTCAGCAAGCACTTGTACAAAACTCCATGCTAGACTGTGTTTATGTTTATTTGGGTATACGTGGTAAGCTGGGAAACCTTAAACAGAAGCACCGAAGGAGTGATAGCCATCATTGGAGGGCAGCAGTGGAACATTCACTTGGGGAAAGTCCTGTGAGAAGAGTTGTGGGGTCAATTGTCCAGTGACTTGACATTTTTCCAGTAAGCTACCGCAAGATTTTGAAGCAGGGAAATGAGGTAATGAAACAGCACTGAAGGAGCTTTATCGAGCAGTTGGTATCCGGATAGATTGGCAGGGGGGACCAAAGACAAGACGTGCTAGTTAAGAGGCAGCTACTGCAGTAATCCAGCAGTTGGAGATCCACAACTGGAGATTAAGAGAGCAGTTCTCCATCACAATAATGCATTCATTAGTGACTGTTTACCGAAGGCAGATGGACAGTACAAATATGTTTGATCATCTCCTTTCCCCAGGACAGCTGCCTTTTATTGCTTATTCAGGATTGGAAACGAAGGGGGGAAAAAAGGCAGCACATTCCAAATAGAATATAAGTTATGTCAGTGCTTGTTCTACATATAAGGATTTGACGTAGTGTCATTTACTGGATTAAGGAAAATGGCAAGGCAAAGAGTCCAAACCCCAAAATTTTAGGCTTTTTTGTTGCTGCTGCTGTTTTGCTGAAATGTTTGCTTTGCAGAATTTTTCCTGTGCAGTATATTGCATAGGATTGCATTTGTTTGCATTTATTAAATTTCTACTCTGTATTTAGTGTTGATGTGAAAGATGGGGAGAGAGAGAGAGAGAGAGAGAGAGAGAACAAAAACACAAACTTGAACAAACTAAAAAAATAGCTTCAGGTCTTAAAAATATTTTTTAAGTTATATCTTAAATATCTAATCTTATATGATTTTTTGAGGAGGGTGAGGGCATGAGCATTTTCAAGGCTTATGGTAGACTACCTGAAGGAGGTGGTATTTCAGCTGAGTCATGAACAAATCTAATATTTTTAGAGGAGTTGTTAAGAAAGATGGGAAAGGGCTTTCCAGGCATTTGGGTATAACTTGTGAGAGAGGGCATAAGTTGTGGGCAACAGCCACTTTTTTGATATGTGAAGGGAAGTGATGGGTCCCAAAATAAATTTTTGTTTTTATTTTTAAAATTTTCAGTTCTGAATTCTTTCTCTTTCCCTCTTTTCCCTACCCATTGGGAAGGTGAAATCATGCAAAACATTTCCATATTAACCATGTTGAGGGGAAGAAAAGGCAATAAAAATAAAGAAGGTTAAAAAAAAAAGATGCTTGGAGATCATCACTTCTGTTCTCTCATAAAATAAGTTTAAAAAGGCAGATCAGAGCCAAATTTGGAAGGGCTTTTAATGCCAAACAGAGGAGCTCAGATTTGATCCTTGATGCAGTGGGGAGCTGCTGCAGACTTTGGTACAGGGGAGTGCCATGGCCAGTTCTGTGCTTTGGAAAGATTAGTTGGACATTTGAAAGGAAAGAGTGCTATTAGGAAGTTATACCAGCAGACCAGGCAAGAGATTATGAAGTGTGGGATAAAGGAATGGCAGCCATGGGAATAGGAAATAGGGGAACAAATGTAAGAGATATTTGGAAGAATTAACAAGACTTGGCAACTGACTGGATCTGGCAGGTGAAGGATAGGGAAAAGAGGTGACGAGCATTTAACAAGCATTTATTAAGTACCTTCTGTATACTAGGCATAGAGCTAGGTGCTGGGGTCAGAGGTTAGATAGCAAGGGGTTGAGACACAAATAGGAAGTGAACTGTAGGCTGTAGCTGGGAGTGGGGTGGGGCAGTGTAAATAGGAAGAAGGGTCAAGAATTTTTTTTTTCTCTTGGGCTGGAGGAGATCTGGCCTTGTTAGACAGTTGGGAAGGAGATGAGAGTTATAGGGGACGATAGACTGAATGATTTGGAATTGTATTGGCTGGGATCTGGGGTACAAATAGTGGGACTGGACAAATGGTGGAGAAATCATCTGGATTGAGCCAGGGAGAAAAGGATAATCAGCAGTTAGGGATGTGGCTCATTCTATGCTTTTTTGGTAGCAATATAGAAATAATAGCATCTGTTACTGTCCCACCCCATCCCCAGTTTAGTTTTAGACTCCATAAAATTCCAGCTTGTGGTCAAATGGGTGAAGGAATGAGAGCACTAGATTCCAGGATGGATTTATATGTCTGAAGGGTCGTGGATAATGGAAAGACCCCTGCAGTTGGAGCACTTGGGTTTGAATTCTACCTCAGCTCTCCCTAGAGCCTCCATAGGCTTGCCGGTGGCGCCCCCAATTCAGGATTTAAAAGGAGCAGATCAGGTAGATCATCTCCAAGCCCACTTCCAGCTTTAAAATTTTTTTTTGGTGCTGCTCTCCCCAGTGTTGAGCTCTCCAGTCCTCCTCTGCCAGCCAGCCCCCTCCCTCTCCTCCTCCCTGGCTTGCTTTAGCAGAAGCACTTGATTCCTCAGGACTCCTAATCTCCCCCCCTTCTCTGATTCCCGAAACAAGGCTTTGGGGACTTGCCCTTTCTGCCACCTGTGGGGCCCCTGTCTAGCGTGCGACAGACACCTTAAGTCTGCCCCTTCTGCCCCAGCTTGACATTCTCCAGTTTCACCTTTTCCACTGGGCCCCTCCTGCGCACACCTGTCCCTGCTCTTCCCTCCCCTGGCCAGCTTAGCTGTCCTCTCCATCTCTGACATAGGAGAGGTGGGCGAGGGAGGGAGGCCGGCTGGGGACTGGGGCCCTGAAAGGGGACTGGGGAGCTGGGAGCTGCTTCCCAGCAAGCCCCAGGAGAAAGCCCTCGAGAAACCAGTGATTCAGGCTGTTTTTTTAAAATGTAGCCTCCACATATTCCTCTCTATTTGCAACACAACTGAAAGTTAACTGAACCTTTTAAAGTCTCTTTAGCATTGAAATCCTGAAAAACAAAAAAGAAAAACATTAGCCCCCAAGAAGATTCATGGAAACAGAGTTTGGAAAGATAGGGGAGAGAGTACCTCCATTTTCTATTCACTCGTTGTTCTGCGATGATTAATTATAATAACCACAAAAATATATCCAGCAACAGCTAATAGTTCTGGCTAAATAAACCATTTCTTGTATCTGTGAGAAAACTGCATGAAAGTGGTTTTTTAAGCAAATTCTGATCATCAGATTGAAAGACCTTTGGCGCCACCAAGTGGAAGAAAAGTTAGTGTTAAATATAGGGGAAATAAACATTTTCTGGAAATTTTAAAGCCGAGGGAAAACGCATATTCCTTTTCCTAGCTTCTCAAATCCCCCTGCTCCAAAGTAAATATTGGGAAAGTGGAAAGATGGGCAATATTTTGCATTTATGGAGTGGGTTTTTTGAATCACTTGTTCCCCAAGTGTTTTTTAAATCACTCGATCCCCCTTTCCTTGCAGAAACATGGACTCCCTTCTGGTGTTTTGGCTTGGGTCAGCGTTAGGAGCTTTTCAGCAGGGAGATAGATGGTGGGCTGGGATGGTGGCTGGTACCTTTCCACGTGTCCATTCACTTCTGTGCATTGGTCCTCGGAGGGTGCAGCCCCTGAGATGTGTCCGGCTGGGGGGGATTTTTCGGTGCCTTTCACATGGTGGTAAGGGAAGGCTGAAGGAAACCTGGGGAAGGAGAAATGTGCAGAAGGCTGCTGCATAGCTTGTTGACTGACCTGTACCAGAGCCATCTTTAGCTTAGTTGTGTTCTGCCCTGATGGAGATTAATCAGGAAGCCATGATCAAGCATCTGCTGCTGTATTAGGCTGCTTTGGGAGACAGGTTGCCAAGAGGGTCTTGGATTCAAAGTCAGACTGAACTCCTTTCTGCCTCAGTCACTCTCTCTCTTTGTGACTGTAGACAAACCACTTCCCCTCTTGGGGCCTCATTATACTCATCTGTAACATGGGAGGATGGGATAGACTTTTCCAGTCCCAGATCTGTGATCCTAAGTTCTGAGAAAGTTCTCATTATTTTTATTTGTTTTCTGTTTTAGCATCTTGGGTCCAAGAGATTTGTTCTGTCTGAATGGGCAGACAGAAATTTTTTTTTTACCATTTCTTTATTAAAGTCGTGTGTTTGGTGAATTAAATGTCTGTGCCTCCTATTTCTTCCAATTTATCACTGTCTCAAATTTAAAGCAGACATTAGCAAACTTTGGATCAAGGCAAAGGCTGCAGAAAACTGTTTGCTTATAAACAACTAATCCTATCATAAGAACTCGAGTTTGCCTGGAAGTAAAAGTGCTAGCAGTTGAATATGAAAGGATAGAGATTTTTCTGAAAATTCCAGCCAGGCTTACTAGGGAGCGAGGGGAAGGGGAGCAGAGGGGAGAGTGCTATCCTTCTGTTGTTGCCTATTTCTTAGTGATCAGGTGAATTATGGGGTTTTTCAAAATGCCTTCTTGAATTTTGGGCCACAACCATGAATATTGTCATAAACTTTTTCTGCATTTGCTTTGTGGGGGATAGAAAAAGTTAAAAACTCCTCGTTAAAAGGGAAGGGAAGAAAACTAGGAGCTATTAGGGATCAGAATGAAATTGGCTTGCTCCTTTCTCTAGGAATAATTTTGGAAGCCCAAGTGTAACTGGGCACTCTGAGCCAGTTTTTTCCATCTGTGTAAGTTGATTCTCCTCCTAGTATATTAACATCCAAAAGAGGGTCCATATTTCCCATTCCATTCAGTCCTGATAAACTCTATTTATACAGAGCCTAAAATTACCAGAGCATAGCCTTTGCCATTTAACTCTTAGTGGTCATTTTACCTGCTGTGTGTGTGAGGAGAGCTGAGAAGTTGTGAGCTTAAAGAAGGCTCGAACTTGCAGACTGAAAGCTGCTGATTTGGTGTCTGTTAATGCAGGGGCAGCTCTGGTGGTCAGTAGATGAGGGGGAAATGAAGCATCAGGCGTGGTGGCAAGGCTGGGGTAGGTTCCTTTGAGTCCAGGCTGCCCCAACACTGCCCCTGCAGAGTGGGAATGGACATGTTGAGATGGCTGTCAGACTCTGCCTTTCTGGGTGTCCCAGAAGGATGCTGGCAAAGGGGGGAAAAGTCCAGAGGGGCAGAGAGCCATGTCACATGAGGAGTGATGGGAGGATCAAAGGATCATAGACCTCAGAGACCATCTGGTCTGACCATCCATGTTTGACAAATGAAAAACCAGAGGTCCTGAGAGGGAGGTCGCTTGTCCAAAGTCATGATGGGGAAGGTAAATGCCATCAATATGGCATTCTACTTGTCTTCAGCATGTTGGGAAGAAATTAGACTTGCTCAGTACCTTCCCTCTTTAGTCTTCTCTTGCTACAGATGTATAACTAACTAGAATAGACAGATAAAAGGTAAATATTGGCTACGCTTAAAAACCACAGCAGGCCAAAAAAAATTAACTTTTCTAAAGATTATCACCACTTCACAGTGGAACTAGCCAGCTTGGGAGGCACTGAGCCTTTCATTGCTCTTTGTAATTACTTTACTCCCCTTTGGGGAGGCTAGAGGAATGAACCTATGTCGATGTGATAGAAAATACTATTTTAGGTGGTGGCAAGTTGGATTAGAAGTCACCACATTTCCTCCTTATCCACTTTTTCTGACTGTCTTATTTCTGGACATTCAGGATAATATGGGAACAAAGGAAGCTTCTCCTTAGTCTCTCCCTTTGGTTGCTAGGAGCAATCTATTGGGCTTGCCTTGGCAGTTATGCTACAGGAAGCCAATGCATAATACTTTTTAAAGACTTACTAACTCCTAAGAGGCTGTTAATTTCTCCCACCCTCTTGGCTTTCTCCATTCCTGGTTCCAGGAGACTTGAGAGTCCCATTATTGAGGTTCAGCAAATTTCTCTTTATGCTCCAAATTGTTGAATTATACACAATCCAAATACATGGACAAACACACACACTTGGACATATACATGAACAAAGGTACACCTCCTCAGGTACACCTCCTCCCAAAGCACATACACTGAACCTGCCCATTCCCCTCCTACTCTCACCACCAGCATCCACTTAGACAAAATTATACAGTAAGGTAGTTTCATTTCATATTCCTACCTTTTCTTTTGTGGACCCTTTTCTTCTTGCTTCTTCCATAATATTCTGGATCTACCCAGGACTTTGTGCCTCCCAATTCCCAGAGCTCATTGCTTCTCCACTGATGTTTCAAACTGGACCGAGTTAACTAATTTAATAAAACTAATTGGCTAGTGGCATGTTAGTTCTTAGGATAGCGAGTAGAGGGTTGGAACTGGGAGTCGGGAGCCCACGTATTCAATACCTGCCTCAGACACATACTGGCTATGTGACCCTGGGTCAGTCATTAGCCTACTTGCAGGGTGTCCCCTGTTCTGTCCCTTCCTCAAGGCAACTCTGGCCAGAACTAGTTTTGCATGATTTTCAGGAGATGGTATATGGAAAACTTATTTAGTAATATATAAATTTTGTAAATTTTAAACCATTCTTTATAAAAAGTCTCAGTATTGACCACACTTTTCTTCCTACAGCTCCATCTAGATCTGGCTTGTACAGAGCCTGAGCCTGCACCTGTGTATCCAGGTTCAGGTATTTTTCCATGTCTGGAATACATGAAGACAGTCAATCTGTCCACAAAATCCTAGTGCAGTTTGAAGACACCCTGTATATACACAGGTTTCCCCCCCCCCCCAGGGATACAATCTGCATACGTTCATGGGATCACCAGATTGTAGATTGAAAACTTGAAGAAACCAAAAAGCAGAATGTGATACATAGCACTGGTTTTACAAATGAGGAAAAGAGCTCTCAGAAGGTTAAAGTGACCTAAGGGCACCCATTGGCAAAATCAGGATTTGAATCCCAAGTCTTCCATCTTCAAGTACTGAATGTCTTGCTCTGTTCCACCCTGAGTGTAATGTTCTGCAGGGATTAGAGTCCTCTGAAAAAGCCTGGCTACTGAATCTCATCTGGGCCACTGGCAGAGGAGGGGTGGTGGTGGGCAGGTCTGGTACCTCTTGGGGGATAACCTAGATGCTCTCCTAGGCTCCTTCCCATTTCTTCTCTTAGGACAACGCAGTTCTGTGCAGCAACATCCTGTAAGTCCACAGTGTAATTTTTCTTATTTCTACTCAGGCCATCCTTTCTTGCCTGTCTTTGTGGGAAAGTTGACTGACCCCCAGAAGTCCAGAGATGCTTCTGTGATGCCATTAGCATGCTGTGGATGCTTTCCCCAGAGAAAACACTTTTCACTTACTAGCCATTTGTGATTTTCCCTTATTTCAAATTGAGAAAAATATTTCTTTAAGAAAGGAAAGAAACCCCAGGGCTGTGAGATGGTGGGGCAGCAGGAGAGACACACTTCAAGGCCTGTTTTCAGAAGGATATTCCCTTTTGGTGCAGGGTAAATGAACCACTTAAATAGACATGGCCCATCTTAATAGCTGGATGGTGCCATTTCACAGCTTTCTCTTCCCTCCTCCCCATTAAACTGATATATTGAAATTGCATTAAGATCCCAGATGGATAGTAGAATTTTTATCTACCTTTAAAATGTAAAACATAAAAAACCACCTGTGGAAATGTGACTGCCTCCATGCCACAAAGCCTGAGTTCAGAAGTTCTCTGGCACAAAAATAGCACTCGGTGAGAGGGAAGAAGGGGAGATTGTAGTTTTTTTCTCATTGTTTGCCATTTGACCTTGATCAAGTTGTTTAAAATTGGGGAATCTCCCTTTCTCCATTGATAGTTGAGATTTTGTGTGTAAGATTTGTTTGGAAAATGTTATTAACTTGTGAGAAGCAGGTGATGGAGTGGGAGGATCACCAATCCTGGGAACAAGAAGATCCGAGTTCCATTTTTGCCTCAGGTGTTTGAGGATTCAGTTCAGCTCAGCAGATATTGATGAAGCATTTATTAAGTGTCTGGCTTGGGATGGGGGGAGAGATAAAGATGGAATGGCTCATGCCCTCAAAGTGTTGTCAAATGCTGTCAGCCTTCGAGGGTCACCTAAATATCAGGGACCCTGCCAGTGACCTCTTTGTTCTTCTCCAGGCCACCCCCCTCACGCTGGTTACACTCTCTCCTCCCCAGCTTGATCCTCACTCTTCCCTGCCCCTTTCTCTTGAGTTCCGGCATTTTATCCTATCTTTGGTCTTGCTCTTGGGGTCCTCCTACCAGCTAAGCCTCCTGTTCACAAACTAGAGAAAAACACAGAACTGTGCCGACTGGGTCGAGAATAAATTTATGTAACATAATCTCAACTGGATCCTCACTGCTGCAAGGCAGTCCTTTCATACTTCCCTAATTAACTCACTATCTCATATCACATTTCCATAACCATTTCATTCCTCCTCAAACCTCCCATGGCTCACATTTCTTCCACCTCACTCCCCAGCCCTCTTAGTGGAAAATTAATAATTCACTGAAAAATGAATCCCTTTCGCAAAAATCTCTCTCTTATCACTAGATCTTTTTAAAAATATTTTTAAAATTAATTTTATATTTATAATTTTTGACAGTACATATGCATGAGTGATTCTCATCACCAGATCTTAACCTGTTAGAACTTTGGCTTCTGTCTTGTATAAATGGGTGGTCCCTCTTGATAAGGGGAATCCTTCATCTGCATAAGTGGTCTCATTCCTTCTGGTCTTAGCCTGCAGGAGAGCCTTTTTATTTTCTGTACTCCCAATTATGTTCAATTTCTTCCTTCCCTATGTGCTCATTTTCAAAAACATCTGTCTTCTCTAGCTATCCTAGCTCTGCTCCTTTACATGACTGAACTCCTGAAGAAGACCCTTAATACTTGTTGGTTCTCATGATCCTAGCTCTTAACATTCTGATTGTTTGGGATAACTGACTTAGGTTATATGACCCTTAATGTATCTCATATGTAAAAATTAGAGAGCTGGGCTTGAGATCTTTAAGGGAAGTTATCTATCAGATTCAAATCCCCCATAATTTAAGAAAAAAAATATATTGAAAAGCATAATGGAAAAAGCCATTTTTAATTTCCCTTCAAGCACTTAAAAAAAAAAATTCTTATACAAGTTATGCCTTATTCATTTTTTTACCACCAGATGGCGTCAAATTGCAAAAAATCCAATTTGTGTTTTCCAAGAGCTTCAGGAAATTGGAGAAAGTATTGGGTACTTAAAGGGAAAAGTGAAATAGTAAGTGTAAGAATTTTGGACAGCATCAAACCAGCAGAAGAGCTAAGAAAAGAGATTTCCTCTATGTGCAATAAATAATAGTGTGGTGGGAAAAATCATTGGATTTGTATTCAGAAAATGTGTTTGGATTCTGTTTCTGTTACTTGGAAGTTGTGTAACTTTGGATAGATCTTTTAATTCCTCCTTCCCTCACCCCCAAGTTTCTTCTTATAGGAAAATGAGTTAAACTAAATGATCTTATTAGAGCCTTTCCATACCTCAATCCTCTGGGAATTTTTACTGTCCTAGATTGGTAGTTGTAGCCACTTTCCTTAAACTAAAGGTTTTGTGCATCATAACTAAACTCTAACACTATGTCATGAAACTCCTATTCTCTGATAGCAATACGTTTTATGTTTCTTTGGAACTAGCTATGATTCATCTCAAGTGTTTTCATGGAACCAATTCATTGTTAAGCAGTGCATGCTTATATTTATTGACACTCTTTAACTTATCACTTCTTCCTCTTTTATCATTTTTAGATTAATCGAGCCCCCAGCTTTGGAACTGATCAGAAAATAGATTATGATGTAAAAAAAGGAGTGTTGCTTAATGCCCTGAAGCTACTCAACATCAGGTAAAAATTCTTTCATTTTAAAACTTTTTTTTCTTTTTCTTCACATTTGGCATAAAAGGCCATATTTTCAATTTAGTTTCAGTTGGAGTTGATCTCGGCTTTCCTAAATCCTCAGATCTATCGGTAGATGTAAAACTCTGTTTACTCCATCTCAATACTAACTTAACTTTCCCATTGTGTCTTTATGCTATTTTGCTAAGAGTTTCATTGAATGTTGTTTAATGACTGATTGTATTTACACAGAGAACTAAAGCGAGAGGAGGGGAAAGAGTATAGATAGGAAAAAAATAATTTTCTTGCTCCTATTAAACATAGAGGTATGAAGGGACTTTAAGCTAATAAGATCTTGCTGCCTCAATATTTGAAGGACTAGCTTGTAGAAGAGGAAATATTCTGTGTAAATTAAATGGGCAGAATTAACACCAGTGCGTAGAAGTTCTGTAGGAGCAAGAGGCAATACCTGACATTTAGATGTCATAGATCTCATGGACTTCCCCTCCCTAGAGATGTTTAAACTGAAAACTGAGTAGCTATAAGAGATTTGTATGTTAGGTGTGAATTTGAACCCAGTGACTCAAAGTCTTGTGTGGTTCAGAGATCCTTTGATCCATCTATCTGACTCACACATTTATGTATCAGAACAACTACAGATATTCCCGAGCCAGTGCCTTATTGTTGGATCTCTGCAAAGCTACAATCAAAGCCAACTCCTTGGTTATATGAGGGATTTTTTTCTTAAGTGTCTGAAGCTGGGAAGGGATCATTATTTAAAGGAGACAAGTATAAGGCTTACTTTGAGAAAACTTCCTATTTTGTCTAACTAAGCAAGACCAGACCTGATAAATATGTGAGCTAAAATAAAGTGAAGGACATAGCAAAGAACAGAATGATTTAAAAGAATTGTTTTGGGGGCAACTAGGTGGCGCAGTGGATAGAGCACCAGCCCCGAAGTAGGAGGACCTGAATTCAAATTTGTTCTTAATATACTTAACACTTTCTGGACAAGTCACTTAACCCCAATTGCCTCAGCAAAAAAATTAAAAATTGTTTTTCAGTTGTTTGCAGATGCTAAATTTCAAAGGTTCTTAATCTGGGGGCTGTGGATAAATTGTCAAGGGGTCTCTAAGCTTGGATATATAAAAAAACCATTTTTATTTAAATTTGTTTTCTTTGTAACATTATGAAGTTTATTTGATGCAACTTAAAGCTTTATTCTGAGAAGAGATAGGTAGGCTTTGGCAAATGGCTAAAGGAATCCCTGATTCCCCCCAAAAAATATTACTGATGTTTGCAGTGAAGAAATTCTTTGAGCAGGTATATTATTCATTGTCTTCTGTATTCTTTTGTTAACAAAAGCCTACCTTGCCTTTTTAGATTAGCTTAATTATATGGTCATTTTAAAATGTGTATTCTTATCTTTGCCAGAAAAGCAGGAGAGAGAGTGTAATGGATTAGAATGCCAGTCATGGAGTCAGAAAGATGTGTTCAAGTTGTGGCTGTGTCAACTTAGGCAGATCATTGAAACTAAACTGAACTAAATTGAGATAATAAGTTACAGAAAGTTGCTAGTCTACTAGCAGAGGATACACGAAATGACAGGTCTATTCTCTATGAGTGGGGCCAGGACGCTGATCTACACCACATCCACTCTAGGGTACACTGAATGTTTTCCTGAGGTTCCAGTGTGATTAGCATGGATTGTAGTCTCCACATGCTTGGTGAGTGTGCTTTATCCAAGTCACTGATGAAGCTGTGAAACAGTCAAGGTCCAACCACAGACCGTTGGGGTACTGCACTAGAGACCCTGCCCCCATTGTCCACCTTTAAATCGGCTCCTTCAGCTGGTAGAGCACCAGTTAACTAGACTGCTGCTTATGCCAGATCTCGGCATCTTTTCTGGACAAAGACGACAGGAGAAGGTGGCATTAAAATCTGGTTAAATGAGCTCCACAGCCTTCTTCATAGCATGGGCTTTTGATGCAAGAGAGGCTCAGATACAGCAGTGGCTTCCTTTGTCATATTTTTTTAATTTTGTCAGCATCCAGAGTCAAGTTCTCGAGTAGAGCCCGGATAGACTTCACTTTCTCCTCTTCCTTGGAAATGGATTTTTTTCTCCTTTCATCTGTTTCTCACTCCCTTTCTCCCTAGCCTTCACAGTCCAAAAATCACCAGCAGATCACTGTAATATGTTCAGAAGGCATGTCTGGAGTGCTCCTTGGTTTTTTTGTATATCAGAGTATGCTTTGGCCTAAGTGATTTTCATGAAAACTGGCAGGAACTTTGTAAAGGAACTCTGTTAGCTTTAGCCTTCTGGTAGACACTTTTGCTGTCTTCTCCAGTTCAAAGTTTATTCTCCTTGGCAGAGAAGAAGTTGTCAGAGAACTGGTTAGTTGTGCCTTCTCTTTGCCATCTGTTAACATTTTTCCTTTTGACACTGACCCATGCACCTATCTCTCTTAGGCCATTTCCTGCCTCTGACAATTTTAAAAAATATTTTTGTTGTTCGTTACCTTCCTTGCCAGCTCTTGGTCTTTAAAACTTTTAAGGTTCCTGACATTTTGCTTCTGATCAATGTGCATGCAATATCTCTTTGTCTCTGTCTTTGCTTCTGTTGATTTTAAAAGTTCTACATTGGTCAGGAAGTTCCCTATGCATCCATACTGACCCTCTTTGGGTAGTACCATTCTCCTCCTTCCCACTTCCTATTTTCTTCCTCATGGCAGTTATTTTCTTTTTGTCTTTAGAATTTTATTCTTAACAGTTTCAGAATTATCCTGAACTGATTTTTCTTATAATTTTAAAAAAAGAACTATATAAATATTGAATACATTTTTTCGTGCATTGGTCACTAGAATTAATTTTTCTTTAATATTTCCTTCCAGTTACATTTAAAACAATTTTACATTTGTTTTTTAAAACTTTTGAGTTCTAGATTCTCTTCCTTATCCCTATCCCCAAACTCCATTAAGCAGCACATGTGAAGTTATGCAAAACATTTCTATAAAGTAAAAGAAAGCATATATTTTCTCCCTTAAAAAGAGAAACAGACACAGAAAGAGAATTAGAATACTTCAATATTTGGAAACAATCAGTTCTTTCTCTGGATATGCATAGAATTTTTTGTCATAAGTCCTTCAGAGCCAATCGTGGATTATTGTTCTGCTGAGAATAGCAGTCATTTACAGTTGATCCTCCCAGAACATTGCTATTACTTTGTACATACATAGTATGTTTCCTTTTGTTTGAGTTCATGGAGGACTTACTAAGTTTTTCTGAGAGCATCCTGCTTATTTCCCACAGAAAATCATCATTCTGATAGAACAATAATAGAATTAATAGAACATAGGTTTTAGAGTTAGATGAAACATTAGAGGCAATCTACCCTGGAGACAATCTACCCACCCACCCTATCTTACAGATGAAGGAGGAGGCTTAGAAAGTTGAAGTGATTTGACCAAAGTTAATGGGTTTTTCATGTAATCAGTATCACCGAATTATAGAATATGAGATTGTAAGAGACCATCTAGAACAAATCATGCATGAAGTGGTCATCCAGGTGATCTATCTGATCACTTTCAGTGAGGGGATATCCATTGTATCTTTAGGTACCCTACTTTGGGATAACTGGTGTAGCCTTAAATATGCTGCCTTGTCCTCTACACCAATGTAACTTCTCTACACACTGTAACCAAGAAAAAACTATTTAATTCCTGTTTCACATGGCAGACCTTCAAATACTAGAATAGAGCCAAGTCTTCTCTTTTTCAGCCTAACTATTCCCTTGACTTAATCACAAACTTGAACTAAAGGCTTTTTTTCACTGTGCCTTCCTCTGGACATGGATTATGAATATTCTTTAAAAACTAGGGGGCCCAGGACTGAGAACACTATTCCATGTGTAGTCAGTCATAGGGTAGAGTAATAACTCTTAACTTCTCAGAGGTCCTGAAAGCTACACATCACATGAGGGTGTTTGATTGCCATATTACGCTGTGGACTCATTGCACCCATTACCCACTCTACATTGTCTGAATATGCCTTCCCCAAACCATATTTTTGAAGATGATTTTTTGAACCCAAGGATATGACTTTACACTTGTCTTATCTCAATTTCATTCTTGTATATTCAGATCCACACTCTAGACTTTTAAGATCTTTGGTGGATTCTGGATGTCATTAACTAGCTTTTTTATATATGAGTTTTGTGACTCCAAATTCTAGGTGTTTTTTTTTTTTTTGGTTTTGTTTTTGCTAAACTACTGATTGTAGAAAGCAGAGGGAAATGTTTTCCTAAAGTTACCTTCTGTATGGCACAGTTCTCAACTCAAATAAAATTGTCTTCTAGTTCATAGCTTTAGAACTAAAAGAGATCTAAAATGAGATATTTTCCCATCCTTTCCTTTCCCCTTCCATTATTTTTTAATAGGGGCAGAGACAAATTGATAAAGTTGCTTTCTTGAATTGAAGCCCAGACAGGAAGCAAGAGTTGGAGGTGGGACCTTGGAGTTGGTCACCTCAGCTGAACAATGTGTACCCATTTCTCATTTCCTAGATCCAGAGATCAAGGTTCAAGGTTTTGTTTTTTGTACCTGCACCTCCCTTGCTCCAGCATTTGCCAGTTTTAGACTGAATAGAACCTTCCAAAATGCAGAACAACTTATTCTGGGTCACTAACATATGCTGTTAGCAGGGAAAACAGAAAAGCATGTATATTGCCGAGGATGATCTGTGTCCGCTGTCATATTGATCTGGAGGTAATGGCAGAGCATTAGAGTCTTAGATGATGCAGTATCTAGAACACTGGGCCTTGAGTCGACCTTGCCTGGTGGATACCCTTGGACAGAGGTGATCCCTGGCATTTTCTCTGCCTGTCTCCTGGGCCTGGGATGCTCTTCCTCATCTTTTGCCTCCTGGTTTCCCCTCACTTCCTTCAGATCCTAAAAATCCTGAAATCCTGCTTTCTACAGGAAACCTTTCCCAACCTCTTTATTTCAAGTGCCTTCTTTCTGTTAATCATTTCCTATTTGTCCTATGTATAGCTTGTTGACACATCTGTGTTTGCTTGTCTTCTTCCCCATTAGGTTGTGAGGAGCTTCAGGGTAGGGGCTATTATTTGCCTTCCTAGTATTCTCTGCACTTAGCTCTGTGTCTAGCATGTAGTTGATACTTAATAAATGCTTATTGGCAAACTGTATGTGACGCCTAAATCTTCTTGTCCAGTTGGCAAGTCAGGATATCCCCTTCATGATGTCAATGGCCCTCTTTGGGAATGAAGGAAAAACAATAATTGATAGAATTCTTGAAAAAAGGAAATACCCATCCAGGTTTGTTGTCAAGATCAATTGAGATAAGTTTACAGATTTCAAGGCACTATAAAATTCTAGCTAATAATAATAAATGCATGTAGCAGTAGTTATAATATAGCAGACATGAGAGGCCAATAGGTGATTCATGGGGACCCTGTAAATGTTAAAGAACCTAGAAGAAAGTAAATCATCTACCCTCACCAGGGAAGATCCTGTGGGGAGAATTTATGAAAGGGCAAGAACCCCAAAAGGTGGAAGTGAGGTCACAGAAACCTCAGAGTGTACATATAAGAGTTAGAAGGGACAGAACATTTGGGAAATATTTGGTTTTGTGATAGAGATTCCCAGGCTGAAGGAATATTCTTTTCTCTTTAAGTGGTTTCCCAAATGTCTTTTCTTCTATCAGGACTTGTTAAAAGAAGTCCTAGTCCAGAAAGGTTATTTTCCAGCTAGGTTCCTTGTGTGCTGCAAGCTTCATGAGAGCAGGGGGGGGGGGTGTTGTGCACACAGCCCAAACTCTGAACCATTTGGATGATCCAACAATTGTCGAATTCCTGAATTTTATCTTGCCTTCTCCCAGCTCTGTGCACTTGCACAAACCATGTTCAACTTCATTCTTAGAATAAATTCTTTCTACATATTTTTGTGATGACTTTTTATTCCTTCTATGATCAGTTCAAGCCCCACCCTCTGTTCTTCCTTCCCTTATCACCTTCCTTCCTTGATTGACTGATCCCTCACTTTAAAATATAACTTACATTGGTGTCATTTGCTGACATTGTGGTGTCATTTATGAAACGGTAAACATCTTGAGGTTCAGGATTATATCATTAAAAATTTTTGTATGAGGTCCCCGATTTCTAGCATTTTGCTTTACACACAGTAGGGCTTAATAAACATTTGTTGAAGGATGCAAAGAAGTATAAAAGTTATGTTGACCTCCTGAGACAATTTTGTAATAAGATTTTTCAAAAGACCCACTCCAAAGTAATAATTCCTTGTTGTGATTAAAGATATATTTAACACTAAAAATCTAGTCTACATATGGAAAGTGAGCAGAATAGCATTTGGGACCAGTGGAGTGGGGATGGGGCGGATGTCAGCAAAGATCCCTAACCAAGATGGAGATGGAGTTTGAGACACTTGCTAAGTTAGAAGGAAAAGGCCAGGATAATGGATGGTGTGGACCAGGACTTGAGAATTTACTAGTAGTAGGAGGAAAAGGGTGATAAGAATGTATCATTGGGAAAGCATTGGGAAAGACTGGGAGATGGCACTTGAGATGAAGGAAGAAGACCTGGTCAAGCTGAAGTAGACAGAAAGCTATTGTGACTTTTAAGTAAATATAAGCACTCCAATAAATGTAATGTCTAATTTTCTCATTAATAGTGTACTAATTTGAGGACTTCAAACCTATCTGTCTTGTTTCTGCCAAGTGACTGGAAAGGAGAAAAACAGGTGTTCAATTCAGAAGAGTTATTTCTAGGAAAATCAGTCGTCTTGGTAGAAACCCTTGGTGGTGAAAATTTAGATATTTGGGAACATAAGGAACTGATCATCTATGTTCTCTGTCCTCACATACCTTGTTACATAAAAATACCTATTTTTAGGACAGTGAGAATCAAGCCATTTAATTTCATTCTGCTTTGTGAGCCAAGTATCAAGAGACATGATAATTATATTTGTCTAGAATTGCAAAAACACAACATGCTCTAAAAAGTCATTAGAAGCCTAGGTACTGGAGATATAATTCCACAGAAACTGTCTCTGGTTGTGTCCCTATAAGTATTTGTTTGATTTCCATTTCTCTTCTGTTTATGTTTCTCAAGTTAGCCTTTTTAATTTCTGGGTCATTTTTTCCCCTGGTGATGCCTTCCTACTTAAAAGTTGGTGTTTTTGTTGGGATGTGTTTGTGTGTATCTGATGTTCCCTCTCTCTTTTATTCTGTGAGCTTGTTCTTTCTCCTGCCTCTTTTTCCTTCCTTGTCACCTTTCTGTCTGTGTTCCTCATCTGTCTATAATATGAAAGAATTTTGATTAATGCCCATGTGCCCATTTTCTAATTTAAAAGGCAGTTGAGCTGAATGTCTAAAACTTCTCTCTTAGAAGGTGTTTTTCTTTTATCTGTTGATGTATGGTCGTTAAGTGACTTGTGGATCAGTAACAGACTAGAAAATAGGTTCTTTCCCTCCAGTTTAAACTCTCCAAGGGGTAACTCTGTTTCAGGGATTTAAACTGGATTTTTCCTTCAATCAGTGCCATCTAAATTTGACACCCTCATATGCTCATGGTTTTGTTTCTGTCCAAACAACCGGTATGTTGCCCGACTTTCACCTCTGCCCCAAGTTAGCCCCTTGGTTAGCTGTTGGTAGTCTATTGGGACGTACAAGGGGATCTCAGTGTTGTCCATACATCATCCTTGTGACTGGTTTGGCATTTGTGGGCATGATGAGCTGCCATCCATCCCTCCACTAGCCCTGAACTTCTGTACAAGTCTGTCCTAGAATTATGCAAGCCGAATCTGCAGATCATCCCTCCAAGTTGTGGTCAAGGTAAACTCATGATCTGGGTGCCTCCTTCTGCTCCTGTGACATGTCCCTCCACCCGACAGGGCTGTGGTGTGTCCCATTGAGAGTTGTGCAGCCCAGCTCTCACCATGAATACTGTTCACTTTTCTTGAAGCTCAGACACCACATTGGCAAACAAAACCCCCCAATATACTACATGTACTTTGGATCCCAATTCTGTTTTTCAAGGAGCTAGAAAAATAGCTGTTGTACTTTGGAAAGATGGATCCCTCACAAAACCCCATTGTGACTGTTCTTTGGGCATTAGCTCACTTGATTTCTCTTTCTGGGTTTTTTCTCTTCAGGGTTATTGGTATACATGGCTCCCCACTGTTCTTACCAATAAAATCACAGGTTTGGATCCCCTCCAAACACACACACACACACACACACACACACACACACACACACACACACACACACAGAAAGGAAGCGAAAACCCTATAATCGGTCTTTTAAGGTGAGACAAAGTCTTCTTCGTGTTTTAGGACAAGTGACAAGAGGAGAAACTTGGCTAAACAAAAAGCCGAGGCGCAGAAGAGACTATATGGTCAGGGTTCGATGAAAAGGCTCTCGCCAGGCTCTTCGGACTGGGAAAAACAGCGACACCGACTTGAGCGGAGGAAGGAAGAGTTGGTATGAATAGCTTTAACCAAACCTGATGCCTCTTAAACCTCCTGGTGAGCGTGCTGTGTCAGCTTTCATTTGTGACATTTCTTAATTTCTAGAAAGAGAGACTTGCCCAGGTTCGTAGGCAGGTATCCAAAGAAGAGCATGAAAATCGGCACATGGGGAACTACAGGTAAGCTGCTTCTGCTTTCTTGTGCAATCAAAAGGCTGAGCTGGGCTGCAGGCCTTGCCTTGGGACGTGGGGCAGGGGAAAGTTGGGGAGGTCTTAACTCTAAGTAGTTTTTTAAACTACGAATTTCCTAATTTGATCCCAGTTACCTCTTTAAAAATTTACTTCCTTCAAATGGCAGAGGAACTAGAAAGTATTCTCAAAGGCTTTGGGATATGTTCCTGTGATGGTGTCCAAAAATTAGGGGGTTCTGTGCTGGCTTCTCCTCTGGCTTATTCCTCTCTGGTCATTGTTTGATTGTGATATGTTGTATTTGACATTCAGGCCATTGTGTGGCTGGTCACTGACCATGATCTCTCGCCCCAAGAGCCAGAAGAACTGAGAGTTCATCTATCTCAGGCCCTTCTTCTTTTAGATGACCACCAAATGGGAAAGTATCTTGATTAATGTGACCCTGGCTGTACATTATTACCTTTGTCCCTTATTTATTTGATGAGGTCTGTGTGTTATAGGGCATGACCAAAATGAGTAACCCAAAAATATTTTATAGAAAAATGTTAAGGAGCTGTCTTACTATTATCAATTGTGTTCCAATCTACAATTTTGGTCTTATTTAAAGACTTAACTGAAAAGGCAGCTAATTGGTGCAATGTATAGAGCACCACCCTGAAGTCAGGAGGACCAGAGTTCAAATCTAGTCAGACACTTATTAGCTGTGTGACCCTGGGCAAGTCACTTAACCCCAATTGCCTCAGCAAAAACAAAACAACAACAAAAAAAAAAACACAAACAAAAAAAGACTTAACTGAAGCAGTAAGCTTCCTTGTCTTAATCCTTCCCAGGATTCCTGATTTCATCACTGCACATATGGCTTCCACCTGTACAGGTCACAAGCTTTACTATCTTATTTCTCATGTTGTCTGTGTCCTCCCATAATTCCTCCAGAGAGCAAGGACCCATGCAGGACATTAGTAGTTCTTTGTTTACCTGACTTACCTTAGAATAAGAGGTGGGAAATGAAAGGAATTGTGTCCCTTGTAAGTGCAGCGACCACAGCTTGATAGGGAGAATGTTTGCTATCAGAGCCAACTAGTGAAGGCCAGAGGTAGATGAATTAGGTAGACCTGGGCAGCTTACAGCACCTACTTAATATTTCACTTTTTGATGGAAAGTGTGCTTTGCCTAAGCCTTGTTTTTGCCCAAAGAGCCACCTTTACAACATTTAAAATTTGTTTAAAATGCTGCTTAGGCATTTATATATGCCTTTGAGAAAGGCAGGGAGAATTAATTTATCCTCCTACTCTGCTCCCTCTACTCCCATAGAACCAAAAAGGCTTGATAATTTGATTCTTGACAGCCAGTACAGTGTAAAAGGGCTTTGTACAGTCTCAGAATAAATCATGGCAGCACCTGGTTGGTGATGTATCAAGGCCAAGGAGTGACATCCCCTTGTGATGAGATGGATTTTGCCATTTCTTGCTGTTCACATTCACTGCAGAGACACACATGCAGCTCTCTAACCACAAATATGAAGAAAGAGGAAAGGAATTCAGTGGCTGTTGGTACAATGTGTAGAGCACCAGCCCTGAAGACAGGAGGACTGGAGTTCAAATCTAGTCTCAGGCACTTAATACTCCTAGCTGTTCATACTTCATTCAGGGCAATGATGGTGTTGTGCTATGGCCAAGGGTTTCCCCTTAAGTTACTTTAAGTTGCTTAAGGACAAACGTGAGGATTTCCAGTCCTTCCTCAACTTTGGCTTGGTGGGAAGTGTGGCAGCGGCCGGGGATTGGTTCTTGACTACTGGGTACCAGGCGAGGTGGGGAAAGGACAAGGAAGAAAGATGGCCACTGTCAAGGTAATAGGAAGTGGAAGCCAAGAAGGGGATGGAGGAAGCACCCTGTATTGTAGCATCCAAGCCTTAATGCTCAGGTTTGTTAACAATGATAACTTGGGAAATACTTTCCTCTCACATTGTTCTGTTGTCATTCCGATTTATAGATAAGACCATACATTGATAGCCTAGAGCCCAAGTCTCCTGACTCCCAAGTCCATTGTTTCCATTCCATCATGGTACCTCTTTGGTGGTATGGAGGGAGGGATGAGATACAGAAACAGACAGGCAAAGACACACACACACAGATGGGAAAGAAATGGGACAGGGATGGGAAGGAGAGAGAAGTAGAGGGATGGAGGGAAGGAAAGAAGACATACACAGAGACAGAGAAAGAGATGGAGAGAGAGACAGACAGATACACAAGACAGAAAGGGAATCCGTTTGGAAATAGAACTGCATTATATGGGGGACATTCTGGAGATGTTAATACCTGTGTGCCTCATAAGGAAGATGGGAGTAAGAAAAGGCCCCCAGTACCTCTGGAAAGTTGATTATAATATAAACAACTCGTAAGTCCTTGTTCTGAGGACTAACTGGCATGTGGGACAACAAAGCTTCTGAGATTGTTTTTAAGTCTTGCTCTCTCCTGGCCACTTCAACCCTGTTTGAATTAGCCATATGGAAGTCATCGATCAAGAAGCATTTGCTCTGTGCTAGGGTCTGTGCCCAGATCCTGAGGCTTCAAAGGCTGGCCTTCAAGGAGCTTATGTTCTTTCAGAAGACAGAAATGGTATTTAAGAAGACCTTGGTCCTTTTATTCCATTTTTTGTATCTGACATTTGATCAGAGGAGAGCACATAAACACACAGAATATGTGTGGAGCAAAGTGTGTGGAGAAGGGAACACAGTGCAGTGGGCACTGACTCTAGAGTTAAGACTTTGTGGGCCCCAAAAGTCTGTTTTAATGCTTATTACCTGCCTGACATTGGGCAATTCATCTATTCTGATTGTCTACAAAATAAGGGGATTATAACAAAGAACTTCCCAGATCCTTCCAACTGTAGCATAATGATTCCTTGAGCCCATGGGATTTGCTGGGGGTGGGGAAAGGTAGAGGGAGAGGCAGAGAAGACCCTAGGGTAGAATGTAGAGCTTGAATTAAGCTTTGAAGGAATGTAGGAATCGTAAGAGGTAAAGAGGAAGAAAAAATGCTTTCCAGATCTGGAAAACAGCCTATGAGATGGGAAATGGAATATTCACGTGAGGAACGATGATACACGATATTTAATGTAGAAATTGAATAGTCATAAGTCACAAATTTAGAAACTGGACAATGGAGTCAGATTATGAAAGGCTTTGAATGCCAGAGAAGGTTATATTGATCCTGGAGGTAATAGGGAGTCAATGAAGCATCTTGAGCAGGGATATGACATGGTCAGTCCTATGCTGTAGGTATATTACTTTGCTATCTTTATAGAATATGGATTGGAGAAGGAGAGCCTGGAGTCAGGAGACTGGGAGACCAATTAGAAGGCTGGGGACCAAACTAGGAGGGTGTCCACGGGAGAAATGGTGATAATGAATAGAAAATGATGGAGATGTGTAATAAGACATCTCTCAACATTTAGCATCTGATGGGGGAGACTGAAGGACCAAGAAAGACTCCAGAGTAATATGTTCAAGTAGAAAGAAGAGATTAGCATGATTCCTGAGGTGATGGGAACTCTGGGAAGGACCCTTTTGCACATTACTGCAGATGGTCCCGACCCCTATCACTTATCCATGACGGCCCTGGCAGGAATCTGCTCATTGTTGTACCTGATTTAAGATGCGTTGGGTCACAGAAGTACAACTTGGGCATCCTCCTGACAGCCTATTGTTAAAACAAATGGATGCTAGCTAGAGCAGCCTTATCAGGATAAACAGATACCTACATAGTCGGCCTGCCCAGGGAAGGGACTGCAGGCCAATGAGGACAAAGACAAAATTGTACAAGTATTGCTAGAACTATGAAATCCAAGCGTGGGCCAGGGATTCCAGAAGATATTAAGGGCAAAAAAAGAGCTTTTTTCTTTTTTAAACAAACATAGGTTGCAATCAAGAGCCAGTACAATAAAGGGATAAGACCCCTGTTGGGAGTCAGTCTGGGAGGAGAGGAGAATGAATTTTTTGCTTCCATTTTCTAAACTCAGGATAATGGTTTTCAGGTTGATGGAGCTGGGTTCATAGAACCATCCTGGAGTCTTTCCTTCCTAATCCCACTCTACTTCCTTGGAGCCTTTATGATCCTATTAGTGGGGGATTTTCACTTTATTTGAACAAACATTTCTCACCTACTGTGTAGAGTGTAGTGGGTTCCAAGAAGGAATATAGAGCTTAAAAATGTTAGTGTCTGCCCTTGGGACACTGACAGCCTGGTCTGGGAGAGGGGAGGCAAGTCATAAACACCTAAAGAAATGTCACACACGGTAATGTGTGGAGAGTGATCGAGTCAAGGTGGATCTAGACAGAACATGGGGAAATTTGAGGAGGAAGAGGAGACTTATAAATGGATGGTGGAGGGAGACTTCATGGAGAAGGTAGTACCTGAGCTGGCTGCTATAAGTAGGCTTCAGTAAGAAAAGGTTTCTCCAAGAACAAGATGGCAGGAGATGTGGGGGGCTGCCTCCTCCACAAAATCAGACTTTCCAAGCCTCTTCTCTAGACCAGCCTCCTTATTATATCTCCATCTCGGGTTTCCTGAGACTCTTTGTCCCTGTTGCTGGAGCTGATCAGACTTGTTCTCCAGGCTTTAGAGGACCAAGAGATGACAAATATGGTGGCAGAAAATAACTAATTCTGAGCTGCTCCAAAGTAGAATGGGCTGACTTGGGGGGAAGTCGTCGGGAGTCTTCAGGCAGAGGCTGAAGGGTCAGTCCTGTAATGGGATCATGCAGAAGGAACAAGCATTTATTAGACACCTAGTGTGTGCCAGGCATTATGAGATCATATGTGCTTTACAAATATGATCTCATTTGATCCTCATCACAGCCCTGGGAGAAAGGGACTGTTATCTCCTCCTTAGGGAGAAGGAAACTGAAGCAGACAGGTCACATAGCTACTGAGTCTGGGTTTGAACAAGTCTTCCTGACTGGAAGCCCAGCATTTCCTAGGCCAATCCTTGCCTCAGGAGAAAGTTCACGTTTCAGATTGCTCTCCCTTCCCCCTCTCCCAAGGTCTGTGATTCCAGCCTGTAGCCTGGATTGACTCACCAAGGTAGTTTCTCCATTCTTTTGCATAGTTTCCAATATACAGCAGCAGGCTTGCTTGAGGACTTTTGAAGTTATTTACAATCTGTGTTTTTTTTTTCCTAGGTAACCATAAATATAAAATGGTAACAGCTTCCTTTTGTCCTTGAGTGTGTCTGCTGAAAATATAATGAATAAAACTGTCCTTATTATACCTAATTCAAATTCTGGTTCTGCCGCAGTGAAGGGCGCTTTGGATTTGGTCTCAGTTCCCAAGTTGGTAAAGTGAGAGACTTGAGCTTGATGACCATTCCAGGTCCATGCAGCCCTATTTATATTTGGGACCGGGACAGTCTTGTTGGGGAAGGGGTTCTGCCCTTGGAGTCACAAGATTTAGTTTGCATTTTACCTCCCATCCTTGCTAGCTGAATGTCCATAAATAGTCCAAGTATCTCTCTTGAGTTTCATTTCACCTTACTCTGCAATATGGCTAACAATGCCTGTATTGTCTGCCATATAGGGCTGTTGTGAGAGGCGAGTGGGCTGATGTCTCGCTTTGTAATCCTTAAAACATTATTTTAATTTTCTCTTCTCTTCTCTTCTCTTTTTTCTTTTCTTCTCTTCTCTTCTCTTTTTTCTTTTCTTCTCTTTTCTTTTTTCTTTTCTTTTTTCTTTTCTTCTCTTCTCTTTTTTCTTCTTTTTTCTTTTCTTCTCTTCTCTTTTTTCTTTTCTTTTTTCTTCTCTTCTCTTTTTTCTTTTCTTCTCTTCTCTTTTTTCTTTTCTTTCTCAGGCAATTGGGATTAAGTGGCTTGCCCAGGGTCACACAGCTAGAAAGTGTTAAGTATCTGAGGCCAGATTTGAACTCAAGTCCTCCTGATTTCAGGGCTGGTGCTCTAACATTATATAAATGGTAACTGTTATCACTGGCATTGGGCACAATCTGCTCTGACTAAGGTGGAGAGCCAGGAGCATGTTGAAAGTTCTTAGGAGTTTCTATGGGCACCTGCCTTCCATAGCCCACGTTTGTGTATACTGTATAAGGCCAATAAAGGCAGCAACCTTTATATTGTTGCTAGGATGCTGTTCTGTAATTGCCATGTACCAAGTATCATGCCGTGCCCTAAAACCATTCTGGATGTGTTCATTGAGCACTGCTGTGCATTTACTGGCTTTGAAAAACTTCTACTTGAGTCTTCACTGCATGTAAATCGTAGGCTCAGTATTTGTATTTGGGGCACACTTAAGGAGATACATTGTGAATCTCTGATTCTGTATTGGACAGATAAAATCAGCTTTTAGTTTTCTTTATTGATTACCTATTGCTTTTAATTTTTTTTTGTTTCTCTACAATATATGTATGGAATAATGCACAATTATAATTTCCTTTTAAAATAAGCAATAAGCATTTTAAATAATGATGTTGCATTTTAATAAATATCCAAAGTTATTATATAAAAATAATACCTTCTGTGTTAGCAAGATTTTGCTTTAATGGACAAAATATAGCAGAGAGGTGGGCAATCATTCATTATATTCAGTATACATAGCCAAGTTAGGTAATATGGATCAGTTAATCCACTTTTTAAATAATTATTGTTGATTCCCTACAACTTTCTGCTACCTGACTGTTAAATTCTCCTCTCTTTACAGATAAACTCCCTTATTCTCAACCATTTTATTAGTTCTTTCTTCCATTTCCTGACCTCTACTAGTTTCTGCTTAAAGATGACCAGGGATGGAGAATTGCTACTATTTTACAAAGAAGTCTATTTTATGTTTATATAGTTCTTTTTGGAAGTTTTTCCTTTTCCTTTTAACCAAATCTGCTTCTTTGTAATTTGTACCTGTTACTCTGAGTTTTATCTTCTGTTGCCACAGTAGATCTTCACATCCCCCCAAAATATCTACTTTTTTATGGAGGAAGAATAAACCTTTAAAAATAATTTTAACATCCTTCATGCCTTGTTTCATCTTTCTCCCCAATGGTTAGCTTTTGTTATATAGAATTGGAGTTTATGCTTGAATTGAATTGAATTGCCAATCCATCTATTTCCTTTGCAAATATGATTTAGGAGGGAGGGTAGTATCAGCTAGAGAGGAATTAAAGTCTTTATCTAGGAAACAAGGCATTCTAAGAGGTAGAGTGGTAGAAAATGAAGAATTGAAAAAAAGAGAAGTTGCTAACATACCTTTCTGGAAGAATGGTGGTATCCTTGACAGAAAGAAGAAGGGTAGGATGGAAATGGGGGAAAATAATGCGTTATGTCTTGGACATGTTGAGTTTGAAGTGTGGTAGAGATGTGCTCCTGGAGCTCAAGAGAAATATTAGGGCTGAATATGTAGATCAGAGGGTCATCTGCATGAGAAAATTAAGAGTGGGGGGAAAAAAAAGGTCCAGATGTGATACACTCATGTTTGGGAAGGATGATAGAAGACTGAACGAGCAGAGGATCCGAAGAAGGGAGTCTAGCAGATAGGAACATAACTCAAAGAGATCGCAGGCTACTACTGAGTGATTAAGGAGCAGAGGAGTAAGTCAAAGCTATGAGATTTGGCCATTAGGAATGTCATTGATAACTTTGGAGAGGGTATTTTCAATGAGTGAGTTTGAAATCTGGGTTACAGAAGGTTGAGGAATGAGTGAGGAGAGAAAATAATGGAAAGCTTTGTGGACAGCTTTTTCTTAGAGGTTGTCTATGAAAAGAAGGGATAGAAGGTTGTTGCTTGAGGGGATGGCAGGAGCTAGTGAGGATTGGTTTTGAAGAAGAGTGTGTGGGGACGGGGTAGAGAAAAAAAGATCATTGAAAAAGGTTCAGTTTGGAGAAGATGGGAGAGAATGGAATAAAAGCAATGTCTATCAGGTTTGGTTCTTGATGAAAAGGGTCACTTCTTTGTGAGAGACTGGAGTTAAGGAGGAGAGAATGAATGCTTATATAAGGAGTTTTGAAATGTAGAGAAAAGAAGGATTTCATCTCCTTTCTTATTACTCTAGTTATCTGTTTCCATCTCTACCTTTCCACTAGATTGATTTTGGAAATTAAATGGCCTTTTTCTCCATCTTCATTTTCTTTGATCTCTGTTTTACAGTTAATACAATGGACCACCTGCCTCTTCTTTCTTAAAATTTTTCCCTTCTTCTTACCTCATTAACTATCCTCACTCTGTATCCTTTGGGCCCTTCCCTAAAAATTCATGCCTTGAAAACACAATAAGCTTTGCCTTGGTCTACACATTTCTGGTCCAGTTTCCTGGTTATTTCCATCCCTTCACAATCTTCTCTCTTTTTTTAAAGTAGTTTCTTATTTTCAAAATATATACAAATATAGCTTTCAACATTCACCTTTGCAAGACCTTGTATTCCAAATTTTTCTCCCTCTCTTCTTTGGATATAAGGTGATCTCATATATATTAACATATGCTTCTATACATATTTCCGTATTTATTATGCTGCACTAGAAAAATAAGATCAAAAAGGAAAGAAAAATGAGAAAGAAAAAAGGCAAGCAAATAATAACAAAAAAGGTGAATTATGTTGTGATCCATATTCAATCTCCAAAGTCTTTTTTTCTGGATACAGACGTCTCTCTTCATCACAAATTTATTGGAATTGGACTGCATCACTTCATTGTTGAAAAGAGCCATGTCCATTAGAATTGATCATCACATAATCTTCTTGTTGTGCCTAATGTTCTTTTGGTTCTGCTAATTTCACTTAACATCAGTTCATATAAGTCTCTGAAATCATCCTGCTGATTGTTTCTTATAGAACAATAACATTTCATAACATTTATGTACACTTTTTCAGTCATTCTCCAACTGGACATCCATTCAGTTCCTTGACACTGAAAAAGTGCCACAAACATTTTTGCAAATGTGATTCCTTTTCCCTTTTTTATGATCTCTTTGGGATACAAACTCAGAAGAAGCTGACCTACTCTTGTGGCTTCATCTAAGGGTTCTGTGCTCAGAAGGTCTCATCTTTTTTTTCCCCTACTTCTGACTTCATATTTGATCTCAAATTCTGTATTTACTGTACCGTTTACACAACATCTCTATCTCTGATTGCCAATTATCTTTATCTTCCATAATCTCACCCCCAATTTCTTTTCTTCTATTAATTATAATAAATAGCATTTATAGAGAACTTGTTGCATTACCCAACTGCTTTAGAAACATTTTATTGTTTTCAGGTAAATATTATTATTCTCATTTTGTTGATGAAGAAACTGAGGTAGTCAGGGGTAAAGTAATTTGGCCAGGTTCAGTCAGTCGATAAATATTTATGAAATACTTGGCCATATACCACTCTTCTAAGGGCTGGGTTCATGGAAGGAGTGAAGGCAGCTCCTGTCCTCAATGTGCTTGTGGTCTCATGGGGGAGAAAACATTCCAACAAACTATATGCAGGATAAATAGAAAACGGTTGAGAGGAAGGCCCATAGAATTAAGAGGGTTTTGAAAGACTTCTTGTTAAAGATGGGATGTTAGTTGACACTTACAGGCATCCCAGGAGGTCAGTGGTCTCAGTGGAGGAGGAATAGGATTCTAGGTATCGGGAACAGAGAATGGAGTCCAGTGATGGAGTGTCTTGTTTATGGAACAGCCAGGGCACCAGTATCACAGGATCAAAGAGTACATGACGAGGGAGAAAGTGTGTGGATGCTGGAAAGACTGCAAGGGGCTAAGTTATGAAGGATTTTGAATGTCAGACAGATCATTTTGAATTTTCTTCTGGAAGCAGAAAGAAGCCATTGGAGTTTTTTCAGCACCTAGTTATTTCATTCCGATTCTCTCTTACCCCTATCTACTTTGCACGTTTTGGTGATGTTAATCTCCACACTTGTCTCTTATGCTGCTTTTCTAGAGCTTAAAGGCATTCAGCATTGCCTCTTTGGTGAGCTAATAGGCTCATAGAGTTAAATCTGGAGTCAGATCCTTTTTATGAATTAGGGATGACCATGGGTCAGTGTCTTACCCAGAGACAGCATAGCATAGCCTGTAAGAATCTGATTATGAGCCCAGCTCCTGGGGACTCTTGTGTCCAGTCTTCTGGCCATTACTTCATATGGCCTCCATATTCAGGGAATTCTAGCTTAGCTCCAGTTTGCCTGACCAATCTGTTTTCTATTTTCTGACCCAAATGAACTTATTGAAACAAATCTTTTTGTTTCTCTGTAATTGTGTTATTGATTCCCTTAACCTCTATGTCTTTGCTGATGTGATTCTCCTTCCTTTTTGAATCCCCTCTGTGATGCTGAATCCCATGTTTCCTTCGAGGTCTATTTCAAATCCTACTTTATGTAAAAGTCTGTCTAATTAACTAGCATAGGTTGAATACTTTTATCTCTTAATAACCTTGAATCTGAACTAGAGCATGTAGCCAAGTGCCTGGCACAGAGTAAGTCTTCAGTAAGTCTTGGTGGGCTTGATCATTTTAGTGCTTGATTATTTACAGTTCTAAATTATTTTTTCATTTTATGGATCTGTATTCTATGTTTTTCTTTCCATTACTGTTACCATCACTCTATTTTAGCCATTACAAAATTGTGGTTTTGTTCTAATTATCTATCTCTGAGCTGCTGCTTCTTTATTTTGCATGTTAAGTTCTTTTACATACCCATAACGGTAGCCCAGTTAATGAATCCCTGTTAGCTCCAGTCTGTAGATACTGTTTTGTATGCCAGAAAGTCCATGCCACTGTGATAAGAATTATGAATTTGATCATAACAGAATAAGGAAGTCTTATATGGAGCTTGCTATCTGTTTTAAAAAGGACAGGCTGGATAGAAAGAATAAGTTATGACTCATTCTCAGTAAAGCCTCCTAAAGGAGGTTTTTTTTTCTGAAATTATCTGTATTATTATCTTGAATCTCCAGTCATCTTGTCTGTGAAGAAGATCCAGGCTCAGTTTATTATTGTTATCAAGAGCACACATCATAATATTGTGGAAAGCAATGGTGAGAACAGTATAAAGGTACCTAAAAGAAATGGTCTCTGCTCCTTAATTGTTTAAAATAGCTTATTTCCCCTCAGTTGACTGGTAAACATTCATTGCCTTTCAAAGCACTGATGAGCAAATCTTTTTCAAAACTTTACTTTACAGCAAAACCAGAAAATTATAGTAACAAATAAGTAGCAATGTTACTTTGGTGTCATATTATCCCGACAATTGATAATGAAACTCATAACAGTGTTATTATTTTCTTGTTTTTTGAAATCCTTTTTGATCCTTTTGCATAAAAAGTTGAATCAGCTGGTGAACATTTCAGATAGGTTGGGCATTTTAGTAAGTCCTGAATTCAAGGGTTTCTAGTTAAAAATGTGCTTTTTTTTTTTTTTCATTGAATCATAGTGTTTGGTCATTCTCCAGTTACTATTTCGATGGTTATCTAATAGAAGGAGGCTTCTTTTTAGCATGTTTGTCTGCTATTATTGCAGGCGAATTTATCCTCCTGAAGACAAATCATTACTTGAAAAATATGAGCAATTATTGGCCACTGCCTTTCAGACATTTCTTTCGGGAAGAGCATCTTTATTTCAGCGAGAATTGAATAATCCTTTAAAAAGAATGAAGGTAAGATTGTGTCTTCTTTAAATATGATCGACAAATGAAGCCAAGTAAACCCTCATAAGGTACTGTTATTCTCATATATTTCTCATGGAGTAAGTTATCTCTCAAACTTTTTTACTTTTAAAAGGAAACATTTCAGGAAAAATGAGAGAATTTATACACTGTAGTTAAGGGCACTGTGAAATAATTAGAAGAGGTTATTGATCATGTTTTTTCCAGACCCAAGCATACATACCCTCCCAACATGCAAAAATGGAAACCTTGATGTGATTTGATGATACTTCATCAGGAATGTACATCCCCCTGGAGCTAGCATCATTGGCAATTTAGGAAGTTTGTTTCTTGTTTTTACAATCCTTCCTGTGATCTCAACTTTAATTTTCCGAATTTAAATGAAGAAAAACAGAAAACAAATTTCATACTTATGGTGCAGTCTTGAGCCTTCTTGTTTTTGCTTGGATTTTTTATTTCTTTTTTTTTCTTTTTTTTTTTTTTTCACCCTCTCACATGACCATAAGGACTCTCAGATTAGGGAAGTTTGTACATTTTTTTTTAGTAAAGCCAAGTTTATGTGAAAGCTGGAGAACTGGCAATTATCTGGTTAATTTTTGTCCTGTAGTCAGTACTTGATAAGTAAGGATGAACACTTTAGTGTAGGAAAAATTCCCTGTCCTTCAGTTGGGACATCCTGACTTTGCTTCTTGACTATTTTACACCTTTAGAGATTTAGGGTAAATTATTGGATTAATCCAGAGTTTTATGGTTGGAAAAGTCTCCAGGGTCTATCTTTATCTGAGGACCAGAAAAGGTCTCTGAACTGAAATTCTGTATGTACTGTCTAGAGCTCTTAGAAATTTCTAATTGTCTTTACTGTTCAAATTGTTCACAATTAACACTTAATTCTCTTGAAAGTAGGCCGAGGAATTTTTTTATTCCATAACCCCCTTTGAGGTGAAATGATTACATAGAATGTATGAAATCACCAGATCTTAGAAATATACCTTTACTGTATATTTGCATTTTAATAAGCATAAGCAACTGTAAGCACATAGATATTGCTTATGTTCTGATTTTAGAAAACTACTTAAACTTGGCATAAATTTACTAGAATATGAAGCCTTTAAAACGTGACTTGAGGCCCTCAAAATTTGAATAATGACAATGAAGGGTATATCTTTTCTGTTTCTAGTTCATATGCCGAGGAGATAATGAATACCTTAATGATTTTTGTTCAGTCTCAATGAAAAAATAAGACCACGTCACAAAACTCCCAGAAGTACTTTTCATTTTAAGGATTTTTCAGCAGATTCAATTATTTTATGAAGTTATGTTATATAAAAATGCTTAGAAAATGAAAGCATTTCTCTTCTGATGCTATCTGAATAGCACTGGGCAGGTCATGTAATCTCTCTAAGTCTCAGTTTCCTTACCTGTAGAATGAGGATACCTGGGATGAGCTTATGATTGTCATTTCACTAAGCTTCATTTATAGAGATGACACTGCTCACCCCTAGGAACACTTGGAGATGTACTTTAAAAAAGTTTTAAACCTTTTAAGACTGGCAGCTGTACGTTTAAGTGATGAGTCTGCTGTCAGCATTTGTTACACAAGTGATACTTGTTTGAAATATAATAGGATGCCTTGAACAGAGATTTTCTTCAATGTCAGAATCCTGTCCTTAGAATTCTTGAAAGGTTTCATCACTTTGATTTAAAAAAAAATTAGGAAAGTGCTTTGTAAAACTGATTATCACATAACTTTACTCAAAAATACCAGTTAGAAAAGATGTAAAACCACTATTAATACTTGAAGATAGAGAAATTCAATGTTATTTCGATTTTTAACCTTGTCAGGGTTATTAGAGCTATTTGTTTTCATCTGTTTTCTACAAAAAAGTCTTTTTAAAATTTGAGTATTCAGCATAGCTTTTACTTTGAAAAAGTTGCAGCCTTTGGAGGAGGAAGAAATAAGTATGAGAGAAGATAGGATCTTAGTAGTGCCCCATTTAATGCCTTCTACTGACATCTAAAAGCCACCTAGCCTTCACAACTAAGAAAGGAAAGAAAAGTTCATTTAAAAAATTTTTCCCTCAAAATATTCTGTAATATCTCTGTATTGCTATTTTTAGAGTTTACTATGCAGTATGTCACCCCATAAATGAAACTTTAAAAAAAATTCCCTGAACATTTCAATAGTCTAATCTTTCTGGACGGGGTACCAAGCTTCTATTGTTCTATACCAGAGTATAGACAAATCGATTTTTTTAAATAGTGAAATTCTATTGTAATTAGTATGGGTCAAAGAAGTAACTCACAGAACAATCAGTCAATCAGTTTCTCTTGGTGTTCATAAGTAAGTGTTGCTCTGCTATGCCCAGCCTTCACCTGGTTGTGTGTTCTGATGATTTTTCCTCCTGTCTTCAGAAAATGTCAAGTTGGAGAACATTACAGAAGCTGGAGTGTTGGAGCAGAGTACAGAAGATTCTCAATCCCCTTATGGACTGATCGTACTCTCACTAAAAATGAAAACATTTCATGAAGTTTCTAAAGATGCTATTGTAAAATTAAAAAGCAAACTGTTTAGTTCAGGTGTGCTAGTTAGCCCAGGACCTGAGGTTAGCCTGATGTGAAGAGAAGCCGCTAGACCAGCAAGAAATCGCAGGCTGTTGAGGTTTACTGCTATCTGATGGGATCTCTAATGTAAAAAAAAAATATATAGTGTATGAAAAATGTGACTGGGAAAATGGGGGTGGACTGCCAGATTTTTGTTTTGTGCTTTTTTTTTCTAAAAAAAATATTAATAAATAAAGTTACTGGGCTGATTTCATTAATTGAAGTTAATGTATGTTTTAAATAGAATGCCACATAGAAGACGACCTCAACTCATTGTGTAACGTATTTCAGATATGCGCTGGCTCTGGTTCCACATTTAGCAAAATGTTCTTCACTTGTAGCCTTCCAGGATCTTTCTGTGCAGTTTTCTTTAGCACAAGTCATTAGGTTCAGTAAATACTCTCAGAAATCTTTTCAGTATTCTGAATGAGGTATGTCCCTTAATTAATGAATGATTGATTCACTTCCTATTTTTAGGAAGAAGATATTTTGGACCTTCTGGAGCAATGTGAAATAGATGATGAGAAGTTAATGGGGAAAGCTGTCAGGCCTCGAGGACCCAAGGTACCTTTTCTTGTGCTTTGGGTTAGAAGTAGTGATGCTATGTTGGGCCATCTCTCCTACCAGGCTGGCCACAGTTAGCATGGTCACCCATGGCCCACAGTGACTGGGCCACTGAATAAGAAATCATAATGGAGTCAGGGGCCAGGATGGGTGCCGCCAGCAGTGGGGCTGGTGGTCCTTGGAAGTGGGATGACGGCCATTCTCTGGGCTTTTCCTTTCTCTGTGCTGGGTCTTGCTGTAACTGTTTATCAGGCCCACCTGGATCACTCAGTGACTATGGAAAAGAGGGCATCTGGGTATCCATATTCTTTCCCCTGCTGTTTTTTCTCCCATCTCAGGCCATAAAATCACTGACATGGAGCAGGGTCCAGTCAGCACTACTCATTGTGGGTCAGGTCATCCTGGGCTCTGTTACCTGTTGGGCTTCTCTTGTATGTGATCTAGTGAGGTGCCAAGGAGGGTGGTTAAAGCTGGGGACTGTGTCTTCCATGGGGGGAGACCATATCCTTGTTGTCTGGAAATAGGCCCGTATTCCATAGTACCCAACAGGAGAAGTGAGAACCTAGAGATAGGGAGGTGGTGGGATGGATACAGCATATGGGCGTGCATGTAGGGGTATTGTAGTTTGTGGATGACTTATTAAAGGTTAAAACTCCATATGTACACATATGCATCTCTACAAGGTGTCTCCAAAGTCTGAGTTATTTTAAGCACGCATTTGGGACACAGTATGGGTGTTTAAAAATATTACTATATTACTTATGATATATATATATATATATATATATATACACACACACATATATATATACACAAACACACACATATATATATATTTACACATCTATACATATACATGTATATACATGTTCACACATGTACACATTCACAATATATACAATAAATATACACATATAATACATATTTTATATATGTACACACATAAACACCCATCGACATACACATACACAAATACTATATATACATCATATACATAGAATATATGTAATATGTATCCACAAACATAATCACATGTGCACATACACACATACCATAACTGTAATACACATGCAACATATTTTATACACACATACATATAATGTATAATTTATGCATGTATATGTAAACACAGATACATGCACACATATATACGTACCATAACTACACAATATATTTTTAAATTTTTGTACACATACACATGTACAATTATGATATAGAAATTAAACAAAACATTGTATGGAAGAAATGATGAAAGGGACATTTCCAGAAAAACTTGTAAAAGCTTTTTTTTTTTTTTTTTTCTTTTTTTTAAACTGATGCAGAGTGAAGTGAACAGAAACAAGAGAACATTTTATCCATATATCTTTCTCTCGAAGATACCTAATTAGAGGAAAACTACTGATGAAACATCTTATTGTACAGCTCTTAACAGCTGGGAAGTTTTTTATGACATTTGTCTATAATGAACCTCTCTAAGACTTCTGCTCTTTGTTCTGGCTTCATTCTGTCCCGTGACAGCCTTTCGAATACTTGAGGTCATTAATCCTGTCCCTTAGCTCTCCTTACCCCTCAAGTCATGATCTCTAATTCTCTTCCCAAACAGGTCACCTGACGGGGGAGATTCTCGAGCTGATCACTGTCCTTTATAAAATGTAACACACACCACTAAATCTAGTCTTTGGGCACTTTATGGCACTGTGAAGTTGTTACCTTTTTGATTCTGGACTGTTCAGGGTAACGCTGCATTAGTTTTTCTGGGCAGCTTTTTGTCTGAGTTGTTACCACAGAACATATTGATATGAACTTCTATTAGCCATTATCTTCCCTATCTCGCATTTGTGAATTGTATTTATGAATAAGTGATTAAGGTTATTTTTCTTCCTGATTGAGATGTCTTTGAAGCCTGCTCCTATCTTCTAGTTTCTCTCAGCTTTGTTTCATGCTCACATTTGTTAAAGATGCCTTCTGTATCTTTATTTGAGCCCTAGATAAAAGTACCAAGTCTTACAGGGCCAAACACAAAGCCTAAAGAGCTCAGCGGTGACTCTTTCCATGCTGACAAATCTTTCAGTAATGTCTTTTGGGGTCCAGTCATTTAACCAATTCTGAATATATAACACAAGATCATCTTGCTCACTTCTCTCTCTCTTTAGTTTTTTTTTTTTTAAATAACACCATCACAAGGGACTTAACTACTTTACAAAAATCTAGGTAAGCAAAATTTATAGCAGTCTCCTAGTCTACCAGTTTAGGAACTCTGCCAGAAAAGAAAATGAGGTTCATCTATAATAACCTGTTCTTGATGAGACCATATTGGTTCTTGTGATCACCGTTCCCTTTTCTAAATGTTAACTGATTGTCCCTTTACTAATTCAGTGTACCTTTTAAATTTTTGTTAACTATTTTTGTTAAAGAAGAGTGGAAGCAGCATTTCAAGTGATTTTTTGAAATGTGTATTTCAGAAGCTTACATTTGAAAGAGATTTTTTCAGTAGCTTGTTGTGTCTAATCAGCATTGTTACCCATAGACCTTGGCAGGAACAAATTTACAAAGCATCCTTTTGTTTTTAAAGTGACTGACATTTGTAAACTTTTGAACTGATCACTGTGATGGTTTGGAAAAAATTGTCTTCAACTACTAGAGCTAATTTTTGGGAAGTCAAGATTAAATGGAGAGGTGATCTGATTAATATCCATGTGTTAAAAAGACTGAAAATATTATCTACTAAGATGGAAAATGATGTGTACAGTTTAAATATAGGTTCCATTATGTTTAGGTGCTTTACTGTATTTGGTTTGTGCCATTTATTAGTCTATTGTTACCGTTTGAATAAGGTACTGACAACGTGTGTCACTTGAGTATATGTTTGCTTCATTGGGCCAGAATATACAAATGATGAAGGCTTAGTCATCCATTTACCTTTATTTATTAACAGTTTGAGAAGTCTATGTGCCATTAAAGTCCATAGAGAACTTTGGAACTGGGGTCATATCTTAAAGTTACATTAATAAGCCTGTCCAAGGTCCCTAGTTCTTCTGAAGGGATACTGTTGAAAAAACGTCTTTCGGATTGCACAAAATAATTTCTGTTCATCCTAATCCATTTGCTGCTCAAATATTACTTCATAATGTGTAAAATGTTTGACAAATGTATTCAGTGTCAATCTTCATTCAGTAACTATATGAGCACCTGCTGGATACAAAGTATAATACTACGCACTGAGGAAGATGGCAGGAACAGAAAAGAGATGGTTCCTGACCCTAAGAAGTTTGCAGTCTGCTGAGGGATATAAGACATCTAAATATGTACAGATAAATGTAACTTAGAGGAGTATCATGAGAATAGGAAAGGAAACTCTGCTGGAGGTCTTGGAGGAACCCTCTTTGAATTAACTTTGGAGTGAAGTTAGATTTCTAGAGAATAGAGCTGGTGAATAAGTCATATGGGACAGAGAGCACAAGGGATAGGAAAGCATAACATTTTCAAGGAATGGCGAATTAGTCTGAGCTAATGGAGAGTCAACTTTAATATTGTAGGTGTTTGATTCAACTTAAAACATTTCTTATAAAAAAGAAGCTAGTACCCAACGTATTAGGGAAATTTTCCCTTCCTTCAGATCAGAAAGATCAGTCTTCAGATTGGCTTGTATTCAGGGCATTTTGGATGGGATCTTTATTCTGCTCAGCCAGTGGACCTTCATGCTACCCAATCATTCTATCATTGATTATGCTTCTGTTACGTTGTCTTCTTTTTCACTTAACATGGAATTACTACTGTAAGGACACGGTTGTAGTCATTCTCATTAGTAAGGTTGGCATATGGTGTGTGTAGTAAACAATCCTTGAAATCCCCAAGTAGCAAATACATCTTGCGCTGGGGTGGGCTTGTTCTTCTGAAATAAGTAAGGTCTGGCCCAATTTCTCTCTTCCTTCACCTGGAATTGTTGAGAATGAGTCATATCGGGGGTTTAGAAACAGGTGGCTCTCAGCAGAGACCTATTATAACATGGTAACATGACATGATTCCTCCTTGTAAAAACAAAAACCCAAACTCACAACATGTTAATTCCCACATTATTTGCTTCATTTATTCTGTAGCATAGGGAAAGGAAAATAGGATTGCTTCTCTATGGTAAGAGCATCTGTGTTAGAGTTAGGCATAGTCTGACAAAAGATCCATGACACTTTTGTAACCAAGCTGAAGATTGGATAAAATTCAAACTTTTAAAAAATTAGTTGTATTTTTTATTTTTAAAAATAACAATAAATTAAGCATAACAGGGATACTTGCTTGATGGCACATATGCTGAAGGGGGAAGAAGGATCTTATTTTTGGATGTATTATAGCTGAAAACTGAGCAAGTTATATTTTAGACAAAAGCCTGAAGTTGCCTCTGCTGTGTCTAGAGCAGCTTTCTCAGTTGCCTCTTTTTTAAACCCAGGGGTGGTGTGGTATTTTGTGTGTGTGTGTGTGTGTGTAAGAGAGAGAGAGAGACACAGAGACAGAGAAGGACAGAGAGGGAGAAGAAAAGAGAGGGAGAGAGCGAGTGAACACACAAGTGCACAGTTGTCTCGTCTCCTAGAATTATAAATTTTTTCTTGGCCTTGGCCCCTCTCACCTTTGATTTTAGCCACTCAACTCTCTTCATCCTAAGACTGTCTGTTCATAAATGACTGTAGCCCTTTGGTTGGCATCCTTGGGGGTGAGGGTGAATCTGGAAGCAGTGTAGGACATTAGAAGGGAGTACAGAGGGCTGGAGCTCAAAGCCTACCTCTGGTATTTGCTGTCTTTGTGATCTTGGGCATCATTTTCCTTCTGGCCCTAAGGTACTGCATCTATAAAGCGAGATCCCTATTACCTGTAATGCTCTATCTCCTGGTCCAAGGAACACATCTCAGAACGGTTGTTAGGTATTTTGTCAAAGTATCTTGGTTGGTAAGCAGCATCCTTGGGAATCCTAACTAGTCCTGTCACTTAAAAAGAAAAGGGATAATTCAGATGGCCATTTTATCTTGTCACCAGTGTTTGATTTAATTTTTAATCAGTTAATACTGTTATGATCTTTTTTATTTTAGCCTCTGCATTCCATGCCTGAAAGTTCACAAATACTGAAAAAGCAAAAGAACTACAGCAGTGAAAGCAGTTTTGAAAGCACTGAGGAGTCTTCCGAATCCGATGAAATTGAGCGAGAGTTCCCAAATAGACTCAGCCAAAAGAAAGCCCCTTATGAACTTGATGCCCGCAAATGGAAATTTACTGCACAGCCTGGTAAGTGAGCGAATTTTAGCTTAAGAAAGAACCAGTGACTTGAGAGCCAAAGCCAAAGTGCTTGAAAACAATCCAAAAGCAATTCCTTCACCCTCCCCTTCTCATGCAAGGGGAGTCAAGTTGTCCCACACATGCAGAGCAGAGCCCATAGTGGGCTCTGGACCTCTGGAAACCTCAGTGACTGACGGGACTTCCTTCTTTGTCAGGATTATCTCTAAGGTCTTTTCCTCTTCAGATAATGAGATTTAAGGTTTCAGAGTCTAGTTCTGTGGTGAGTAGGCTGGAGATGTCCGAAAGGCTCCTGATGGGAAATGGGAGTTTCTGACTTGGTCTGACCCACTCTGCTGTTGGAGAGTTGATGCATTTTTCTCATTAAATCTAGATGGGTTGATCTGTGTATCTCTGACAACCTCGTGCCCTCAGGAAGATTATGAAGTTGTAAGCAGTTTAGAGGATCTGAATCCTTTGTTTTATACTGTTTTGACCTTGGTTTTTGTTTTGCCATCTTGATTCCTATGACATCTCGTTTAGGATTTTTTTCTGATTCCTTCCCTCGTATCAAAAGTTATCCCCCTATAAGGTGGCTAGCTGCTCACTTGAACTAGGAACTGCATAGCCAATAAGAGTTTAATATAGTACTTCCCCTGAGATAATATTTTTGTTACTCCAAAGGGTTGAGTAATGTGAGAGTATCAGGTATAAGTGAGAACTAGTGAGAGAAATTGTGTGATCAGAGATCTTTTTATTGGCCTTCAAATGAGACCTAGACTATGTAAATAATTCCCTATTCTTTCCTTGTTCAAACTAAGCCTGTTTTTAAAGGTGGATGTCACTTTAGCAGTTCTTTTCCTTCAGTAACTAGGTGTGTTTTGGAGGCCATTTAGTCTTTTGCTTCTTAGACTGATCCTGAATACTTTGGATATGTCCTTATATGAGTTGTATTTTCTAGGAAGTTTACTTCCTACTATTTCTTCCTTTTATGTTTTGGGAGTGGAGGCTCCTCTACCCACAATTAATCAATCTCTCTTCCCTCCCCCTGCTAACTACTCCACATAACATTGACTGATAGGGGAGGGATGTGAATGAAGGAAGGTCAGGGCAAAAATTATTGGTTCAGGAACGATCTCAGGGACAATGTAATGTTATTTCAGAAACTGTTCTCAGACCAAGAAATTTTTAAGTTTATGGTCAGACAAATAGGTGTAGTAAAATATGGGTATTGTTTTTCATGTCTTCTCAGCATAATTTTTCTCTTTTGAAGACTTTTCTAATATATGCTTTCTCCCTCTGTTTATCCTTGAAAAAATATAGTGAAGGATGTCTCCTTATTTTGTGGTTTGTTTTTACTCTGTCTAACCTGAAGAACATGATAAACAAGGTTTTTTATTTTCTCCCAGGAATGAATGCTAATGGATGATAGAAAATCATTTGGTTTATAGGTAATTGCATGTACTTAATGGAGCCAGTTGAAGAAGTTTAGACCTACTATGTGAACAATCTCTCTACCCCAAATAGAATATATTGTATACTGATAGAAGGTCAGAGAAAAGAATTATTTAAATAGTTTTTCACTATTTAAAAAATTTGCATATATAAATTCCATCTCTGGTGAGTTGGTTCAAACAAAATACACACACACACACACACACACACACACACACACACACACACACACACACACACTTAGCACAACTATTTATGCAACTTCTGAGAATACAGCTTTTGTCCTTCCCCACCCTTAACTAGAGAATTCTTTTTTCTTTTGGGGTTACTTGCACCATGTAATCAGGAGAATATAAGTTGTTTGAGGGCAGGGATTTTTTGTTTTTATTTTCTCCAGTGCCTAGCAGTACTTTGTAGGTAGTAGATTCTTAATGTTGTATGGAATCCATCAGTCAAGTAAGTTGCCCTGAGAGAAGTATTGTTAACTGTAGGTGGTACCACATGTGAATGGAGTCTCTCAGATACAGAGCATCTGTATTGTGAATGCCTCTCTTCCCACCACCTAGAGCTTTTCTTCCCTGTGATTGAAATGTTACCATAATTATAGATTATTAAAGTTGAAGAGGACATTAGAAACCATCACATCTACCCATATCTGGAAAGTAATTGATACTACAATAAACTGAAGCCATAGTCATCCAGCCTCTAATTGAAGACTTGGAGTGATGGGGATCCACGGCTTTCCAAGGCAGTCCTGGATTTGCTTCTCTGTGATTTTGCCCTTTGGGGAACAAACTGAGCCTAATCCCCCTTCCCCTTGAAAGTGTTTCAAATACTTGATGATAGCTAAACCTTGTCAGGCTAAACACCTCTCCTACTTTGAATTGGAGCCCCTTACAGCAGGACTCCATTCCCTTTACTGGGATGATTTCCTTCCTCTGGATGGCCTGAAGCTGCTCAGTATCTGTCCTTAATCTGTGGTACTAAGAATGCAGCATAGTACTACAGTAATATTTGAGTGATCATCAAGAAATGTCTTGTGGGATTGTTACTTCTTTGTCCTGGAATCTAAAGCTATTAATACAGCTATGAGATCATTAGATTTTTGACTATATCATATTTTTTTACCATAGCCTCTGGTTGAAACTTATCACACTTGTAGTCCATTAATATCCTCAAATATTTCTTGTAAAAATTGCTATCCAGCCGTGTCTTCCCCATTTTGTGTTTGTGAAAGTGAGTTTTTTGAACCCAACTATAGAGTTTATGTTTAGCCCTTTTGAATTTCCTCATGGGTTTTTGGTTATATGACCATAGGAGAAGAATAATCCCCTTTACAGATAAGGAACCCTGAATATAGGAAAGGTAAATGATTTGTTCAGGATGTCACCACACACACACACACACACACACACACACAAGACATATACATAACACATATACATATACACATATAGTAAGTGTGTCATGGAGAATTTGTCTTCTGACATTCAATGGACTAGCTCTCTCTTGGGGCTTTGTAATGTCTGCATGTTTGAGTATTCTTTCTTTGCCTTTATGCAGATCCCTAATAAAAATTTAAATATCAGTCCCAGTCAGTTCCACTCAATACGCCTTTTCCAAGTTAACATGGTGGTGATAGTGACTTTGAGTATTACAATTCATCTTCTTCCAAAATCTACCTATCCATTGGGGTCAAGACCACATCTCTATCTTTCATATACAAGGATGGTACAAAAGATTTAAATGCTTTGGTAAAATTGCTGAAAATTGCATTTGCAGCATTTTCCTGATCTAATAATTTAGTTATGGCACTTCTAAGAGAAGAAGAAAAGGAGAATCAGATTTAAATATCTCTGCTTCTTTTTGTTTTTAGTTCTCATCATCTCATTCATCCCAAACAGAAACCATAACCATTGAACATTCTCTTACCCACTCCCAGGCTAAGCATTAAAGATAACAACAAACCCATACCTTCAGTTATCTTCAGTTTCCTTTAACAGCCCAATTCATTTTGAGCTTTAGCAGTTATTTTGGATGGGTCTTGCCTACATCTTGTATGCATATTAAAAAAAGAACTATTCACTGGAAACTTTCAGTGCACATATACATGAATCCCTTCAGATAATTCAAGTATTTCTTTAGCATTTCATTACGGAGATCATCCCATCACCAGTCTTTCCTAGGATCTATATTACTATGATTCTGATCCTTGGGATCTTTAATGATGCTCCTTTGGAACTCTGTGTAATTTGTGTCCCAAAATCTAGGACACAATGGGAATCTAAAAAAGTCACATACTATTGTTGGTTGAGGTGTGTGTAGAATTTTTCTCTTAGAACTGGTAACATTCTTAGGATTTAGATGAGAATACTGGTTCTTAACTGTTGTGTGATTTCTAGAGTCCCCAAATTGGGGTGCCAAAATATACCATCCAGACTAGCTCTCTGGAGGATCTCGGGATTAGCCTTGGTCATAGTGGAGGAGTGAAGGAGGCAGGAGACTCACCATGATGGTCAAAGATGGAATCCTTATTTCGAGTTCCCTCAGCCCTTAAATACCTTGGTATGATTACATCATTAGAGCACATTAAGCATGTGCCAACTAGAGAACCATTACATTACCACTGAGCACACAGAGCAAGTGTTAACTATAAGCACCCTGCTATTGATACGTAAACACCTCTCTTTACTGTATGTATCCATTACTTCAAGTAGAACACAGGTGGTCACATACCCTCCTTGACTTCTCAGGAAGAGTGAGAACACCAAAGGGAAATGGGGAGCTGAACCAGACATCGTCAACAGGTTCCCTCTGGGCTGAAGAATCATATCTTTCCCAGAGTTCTCACTACCTGTGGCCCTCTACACCTACCCTTTTCTTTGGTTTTAGTTGAAACAGGTATACATAAATTCATCAGCATGGGAGGTATTACACAAGCAAGTAGTAATATAATACAGACTAGTAATGATGTAACAAACAATATGGATCAGCATGAGATTATAAAAGATTTCCATGAGTCTTAGAAGGAGGGTATATAAATAGCAATCAAGAGATAGTCCAAAACCAATCTATTGTCCATTACTTAATGCACTTCCAATGATTCCTGCGGGTTTTGAAGTCCTTCATCACTTTCATTAACAGTGTTTGATGTCCATGAGTCAATTGCCATATTCACAGGGTTAACAGTAATGCTCTTTCATATATAATGAGGAATGGAATCAACCTGATGTTTCTCGGGTGGTCTTCATTTCAAGGGTCTGCTCCGTCTCTCTCTGATGGACAAGGTGAATACGGCTCGTTGGCACCCATCTGATTCCTTCTCCATCTGTGGAGATACAAGCAAACCCTCTCCCCCAAGCAGTTAACCTATCTGGTCCCTTCCATTCACCACTTTCTGGATCTCTCCACATGACCTGGAGATTATTTAAAGGTAGTGGAGCTGCTTGAGCTGCCCTTCCAGTGGTTTATAAAACGTCTGCCTGAGCCAGTGCATCTTTGTCAAAAATCAAGAAATTAATAGTATAAAGAGCTAGATTTAGAGGTTTTCTAGGGTTACCTGTGGCTCCCCCTTTCTTTTGTTTTTGGAGGAGCGTCTTAATGTCTCTTTCTCCTCTCTACTATTGCCTGTCCTTGAGGATTAAAAGGTATGCCAGTGGTATGTAAAATCTTACACTGTGCACAAAAGTGTGCAAAATGTTTAGAAGTATATGCAGGTCCATTATCTGTTTTTATTGCTTGTGGCACACCTATAATTGCAAATGATTGTATAAGGAATTCAGTGACCACTTGAGCTGTCTCTTTTGCTGTTGGCATTGCAAAAGTGAATGTATATGTATACACATACACACATACACATAGATGTACATATTCTAATTTTATAAAGATTTATTAAATTTTAGAAAGGGGATTCCATCTGCTTTCATACTTTTTCATTTCAATTCAACAGTTTTTCATTGAGTACTGCATGCATTAGGTGGGGCACTAGCCAAAACTAGATACAAAAATAAGTAGGTATCACAGTGGAGAATGTGTTGGAATTGGAGGTAGAATGATAGGAGATCAGTCTGGTCTCAGACACATAAAAAATGTGTGACCTTGGTCAGCCACTAATCTGCCTTTGTTTCCTCAGATGAAAAAAATAAGGATAACACAAGGTAGTTTTCAGAAAAGTGTTTTGTGAACTTTAAAGTGCCACATTAGTGTTAACTATTCTGGTAATGAGTTGAGACTCTTAATTTAGGAGTGAAACTAGAGATTCTATTTTGAGATGGTAGCTATGTGATGACCCTGAAGTATCCTTTCTCAATTCTGAGATTTTTTGGAAAGTTTTCATTCATTCTTGGCTTGTGGCATTTAATTTCTTTACAGTGTTTTCAGGGAGGACCTTTCCTTTTAGAACAAGACTTTGGTTTGTACAATGAAGCCATCATATTTGCTGTTCATTGTATTTGTTGTGTCTCTTTGGCCACTCCTAGTTTCCTGCTTTCCTAGTTTCCTAGTTATCTGTCTTAGAGAAACTAGTCTCGGATCTTTCCCTTGGTATTGCAGAGATCTAAATCAGGTCTTTCTCCACAGGCTCTATCAGACGCTCGCTCAGCTGTCCTCGCTCCATCTCAGCAAATCCATCCATGATTGACCATCGCCCTGTTTCTGCCAGACAAACGATCGCAATCTCACGTCCAGCATGTGGGGTCAGATCTCAGTCTCTGAATCGTTCTTCTTCTTCCTTGAGGAGTTTACCCCAACCTAATAGCATGGATGCTCATGAAACTCCAGTGGTAAGTCGACCACTCTATTCTTTTTCCTTTCATAAGAAATGAAATTCTCTAATCTAAATTTGCACAGCAAAAAGGACCAAATTGGAGATAGTGCTGATTTTGAGATACTCGAGTTATACAATAGTCTCCATATAACATGAGAGTTCAGAACTGAGCCTGATGCTGTTCAGTCTTAGACTTCACCTATATCAGCTTAGTTATTAAAAGAATGGAAAGAACTAAGTTAGTCTTAAGTGATGAGCCTGAGGCTCACATTGTAGCCAGGCTTTTGGGTTGGGTTTTTAAATTGCTGTTTATACAGTAGTCATAATGTATTGAAAATTACATGAGTTTAATGTTTTTGTTTTTTTTTTTTTTTTATCATTTCTCTATCTCCTGTAAGGCTGGGAGAATGTTTACTGCTCTTCTGTGATGCAGATATTATGAGATGGAATTGTTTAAATTTATCAACTCTTAATAAGCTCCTTAGAAAGAGAATGCTAACTTATAATAAACTTGTATGTTGAAAACAGTATTTATTCTGAACCACCACTCAGTCTCAAAATTATTTTTAAAAAGTTTCACAGTTTATTTTGCCCCCAAGCATACATTTTTCTTTGAGTTTTTCCAAACATCTTGCAGTAAGTGCAATATACTTTTGCTTTCCTGGGGGGTTATCTGCTCCTAAAAGTGGGATCTATTTTTTTTTACCTAAAAGGTCTTGTTATTGAAAAAACAGCCAATGTACAACAGTGATTGAATTTGGCCTAGTTGCCAATGAATAATCCTTTTTCTAGCCAAGAAGAAATACCTGAAGGACATGTACAGAATGAAACTGAAGTAAAAATGTTTTAAGAGCTTTTTTTTTCCTTTTCCATTTTTGGCGACTGAGTTAAGGAAGGTTCCATTTCTTTGGTGTGTGAAAGACATTCTGACTTTACTACCCTTTTAAAGACAAGCTTGCTTTTGTATAGACCGTCCATCATCAGAGGATGTGTGTGCTCTTTGGTGATATCTACAAGTTATTACTTCTCACTTACATTTCCTCCCTCCAGAATAAGTGGTTGCTTTCACTTTTTTTATTTAGTTGCTGCAGTTTATAAAAGGAAATCATTTTTTACCCAGAAACAATAGCATCATAGGCAAATAAAACTTACAAACCTCTTTCTTTGGATTTGAGGCTGATCCTTTCCAGCATCTGAGAACGAAAGAACAGGAGGAAGAATTTACAAGACAGACCTTATTTATTCTTCGAGACATGAAGATCAGGTTCCCGGGGAAAACAGATGAAGAATCAGAACGGATCATTGAGGATGTAAGTGTGTGACTGGCATCCTTATCCCTTTAGCATTCTTCTCAGGGATTCTAGTGTCCAGTGGTGGGCTGCTAGGTAATGGGCATAACACACAGAAATAGCTGTTTGACTTTGGGTTGTGTTCCAGAAATATATAGTATAAGTATATATAGTATAAGGAACACTAACTGATGTTTTTATCTTCTTCTAATTGATCACAAAGAATTGTTAATTATCCGGCAAAATTTGGGGCAGCTAGGTGGCACAGTAGATAGAGTACCAACCTTGAATTCAGGAGGACGGGAGTTCAAATCTGGTCTCAGACACTTAACACTGCCTAGCTGTGTGACCCTGGGCAAGTCACTTAACCCCAGCCTCAAAAAAAAAAAAATTATCCGGTAAAATTTTTTCTTGCAGTGTATTTATGAAAGAAGATATAAACTGGAATTTGATTAAATAATACCAGTAAAACATGCCACAAAGATCTCCTTGACTACTCAGTCAGTCAACAGGCATTTCATTAATCAACTGTTCTGTGCAAATACTCTGCTGGATGCTGGGGATAAAAAGTCAAGGGAAAACATCCCTGCCCTCTCGGAGTGTCCATTTGTAACTGTGTATGCATTTGTAGGCTTGTGTGGCACATGTAAAAAATTCAGAGAAGGGGGAGTTTTTAGTTGAAAGAACTTCAGCAGCTGGGAGGCTGGGAGTCAGGGAAAGTAGTTTTTGAGCTGATTCTCAAAAGGGGACAGAGGATCCTAATATAGGAACATAGGGAAGAGGAAGGATGTGCAGCAGAAAGAGCCGATGGTCACTCCTTGGAACATATGCAGAGAAGAAGTGGGGGGGACTCCAAAGTCTCCAAAAGGGGGGTTGCAATAAAATCTGGAGAAGGGAATGAAATGGTCATATCTCTGCTTGAGGACAGTCATTTCCTTTTGAGAATTGCAATTGATGTTCCCTTAGCTATCACTGAGGCCAGTCCTTAATTTTATTTATAAAGAAACCTAAGTTCAAAGCAGCTAATTGCTGATGTGTCCAAAGTCCCAAGAAAGTTAAGTGACACAGCCAGAATTTGAACTCATGATCTCGGATTCTTAAAACTTCATTCATTAAGCCCTACTGGGTAAATATTTTGAAAAGAGAAAAAAAGATTTTTTTAAAAAATAGACATGAAAAGCCATGGAAAAAGGAAATATTAACATACTGAAAGAAGAAAAAAATCAGAATTTTTATTTGCAGGAACAGGGAGAGAAGTTGTGGCTGCTTATTAAAAGCCCTTAGAAAGTAACTAATGTAGTAAATGTTGATTAAGTATGGAAAGTTTTCCTTCAGTTAAATCCTGATGCAGATTTCTGCAGTCCCTTCTAGCTTTGCAATTTTGTTGATTCCAGTGCTGCTTCTTTTAAGGACTGTATTGGTCTTTTGGGGAAAGTTGTTAGGAAGGCATTTTGAGCTCATTGGAAGAGGGTATTATGTGGATCCAAGGTTCTAAATCTTATTCTGAATTCCAAGCATTTTCTTGACATTTAATGTTGTAAAATGAGCTATCTTTAAAGCTGGCTAATGAAATTGAAGGGTGAATTTGAAGAATTTAATTTATTTTTAAATCAAGTACATGTGGTTAGAAATGAATTGCAGCAGCAGCAGCTCTTGCACTAATCCCAAGTGCTGATCTCTTTAGTGCCAGTAGGATCTTGGGTGATTTCTTTAGCTGTAAATCAAGGGATGTTTTGATCTCAGAAGAATAAAATTACAAGTAATGGAAAAGAGTAATCAGTCAGGGAATAAGCACTTATTAAGCACCTACTTTGTGCCTGGGAGTCCGAAGGGGGAGGTCACAGTCTAAAGTGGAAATGACCCCATAGTACAGTAAGATCCCCTGCTGAGAAGCCTTGGAGGGAGGGCACAGGAGGAGGAGGAGGAGGAGGAGGAGGAGGAGGAGGAGGAGGAGGAGGAGGAGGGCGGCGTGCCTCTTCTGGAAGGATTTTAGCTGGGAAATGAACAAGGGCCAAGCAGCTGATGGCTGGTGCCCACGAGGCATGCTTGGAGGGGCATGGGACACAGCCTCAGGCCGAGCAGCCCCCAGAGCAAAGAAGGACTCCAGGTAGTCCTTTGGAGCCTCTGCTTCTGTTAGCTCCCTGAGATGGTTTACCTGTGCCTGGAAGGTCTTGTTTTGTGGAGTAAGGGCGCCACCGTGTGGCCACTAGCACCCTAACCGCTACAGTCCTGTGCTGATGGGTTTTGTATTTCCTATCATTAATTCCAACCTCTTTCAACTCTCTCGTTTTTTGAAAAGGGGGACAAAGCTTCTGTGTTTAAATTTTCTTGTAATAGAAACCAACACTTTAAGAGCAGATGAGCTTGATCTTTAATAATTAAGAGCCTAATTTTTATCATTAAGTTATTAAAGAATATGAGGACATTTAAATAAGTATATAAATAATTAAGAGGCCAATCTTGATCAGAACATCTAGGTGCCACAGTGGATAGTGTGTGGAGTCTGGAAGATCTGAGTTCAAATCCATTATCAGATACTTAATATAAGTCTGATCTTGGACAAGTCACTTCATCCTGTTTGCCTCAGTTTCCTCATCTGGAAAATGGGCTGGAAAAGGAAATGGTAAAACACTCCAGTTTACCAAGAAAACCCTACATGGGGTCGTGAGGACTCAGCCATGACTGAAATGGCTAAACAACTATAATAAGAACAATCTTGACTGGTCCTAAAATATTTTGCATTCATATTAATGGAAGCTGAAATGGCCCCAAATTTTTGTTCACATGTCTTTGTCCACATCCACACATGCATATTTAGCTTACTTGACCTTTATTAATATGAGGTACAATTGGGTGTTTCATTACTCCAATTTCTGGGACTTATGTTTAGAAATCAAATTCAGACGTCTATTTTTGTCCCTAGCAAACATTGTTAAACATCTAGACCAAATTATTAACTTACAAAATGCCTTCACAGTTGTATATGGAAAGCACAATTCAATTATTTTTAAGACAATCAGACTGACTAATAGCTAAAAATAGCCTCTGTGAGGGAGGTGCTGTTATGATCATTCTTATTTTAAAGATGAGGAAACTGAATTTGATGGATTAAGTGACTTGCCTAGGGCCACAAAACTAGTAAGCAAAAGTTAGAAGAGTCAGACCCCAGATTCAGGTCAGCATTTTAATTTTAAAAGGCTTTGGGCAAAGGGTGTTAGTGCCTTCTAACTCCAGAAGTATCCTATTCCATCAGCTCTTACTTGTCCTGTGACTTGGGATATTTTCCAACTGGTGAAAAGAAATGTGTTACTTACTGCTTTGTGAAGCAATAGAAGTTGGAGATTCTTAATGTTGGACATACAGAATAAGCCCTCTTAGCTAACTGATAATACTGAGTTTCAATTCACAAACTGTATTGATCTCGGCACTTACTTTGGGGGATTGTTTGTGGGGAGAATGATGGATTGTACTTCATTTAGCTTTTCTTTCCAAATACAGATCATGGATAATTGGAAGTATCATAAACCCAAAGTGGCTTCCTACTGGCTTATAAAATTGGATTCTGTAAAACAGCGGAAGGTGAGTCAAGTTCAATATATTTTTATCCTTCTGATCTTCCTTGACTAAGAAAGTATCAGAACTTATTGGCTAGCATCTCTAGCCTTTCATATCCATGACCAGTAAATGTATTGCAGCTGTAGTATTTTATCTTATGATTACTTAATTGACAGGGTTCTGTGCTGTGGGCCATCAATAGGAGGGCATCATTTCATCTCTATCATTCCTTTTAATAAACTGTACTCTGACATGGCCCCTGTGATCAATTTTAGATCATGAGCCATATATCACTTCTATCTTAGTGGGATTTGAGTCTTTATGGTTATATACATTGAGGAGAAATGGGGGACAATGGAGTTTATGACACTATTCCAATAAAAATACACCTGGCAGATTCTTATGAAACATTGAAACACTGGTTAACTGGCCAATTATGTTATTAGTCAACAAAGAGAAGGATCATCTTGTTGGGAAACCAATCCTTAGTGATCATTGATTATGAGTGTTGGAACCTGAAAAGTGGGTAAGGAGATAGAATTGCCTCCAAACACAGCAAGGGGGTAAATTGTTGTGAACACAGATTGCCATCACTTTGTATCTTTGCTCTCAGTCAGGGACAGTGCAAAGTTTGATGTGATATTGAATGGTCAGAAGAAGAGATGCAGAAGGTGTAATCCACCCTGCTATATTGTCTCTTGCATGTCCTTCTCCCTTTCTTACTTTATGAAGTAATGGTCAACAACTTAATTGCTTAAGCATGTATGAAGTGTTGGTCATTCACAGAGAACAGTGAGCTGTAAGTGCCAGGGATGCAAATGCGACCAAATAAATTGTAATCCCTTTCTTTGAGAAACTTAAAATCTAATAGTAGTGATAGGCAAGTGACTGTAATGTAACTTAGGATACTAACAAATTCATAGGTGAGATCAAGCAGATAAGAACATTAAAGAGGGAGGGATTCTTTTAATAGGGGATTCAGGTACAGTTTCATGGAAGAGATGGTTCCTGAGAGCTAGTCCATTAGGATTTCAGTAGTTCGGGATGTGGGAAGAGTTAGTTGCATCTGATAGAAATCCCTTGATGTATAAGTAGAGGAAAAAAAGGTGGTTCAGGTCAGAGCAGGGGACAGCAAGAGAAGGGATATGGCCACATAGAGTTAATGAAGTATGAAATAATAAAGTAAAAAAGTGGCCTAGGATAGTTAGTGCCTAGAAAATGTTGAGTAAATTGAATTTTGGCAAAGGTGGTTATCCATTTTTTTTTTTTTGAAAAGGAGCGATAAAGTAAATTTCTCAGATAATAGAATGGGAAGCTTGGCTGATTAGTGGGAAAAGTTCTAGACTATTTTAGGGTTTGGGGATGAATATCAAAGAAGAAGTTATACAAGAAAGACCTTATTTGACTGAATTATTAGGCTGATTAAGGAAATATCATAAATTTAGTTAAATTTAGCCAAAGTATTTGATCAGATTTCTTTGGCACAAGGAAGGTATGGTACAGTCAGATGGCTTCAGAATTAGATAAATAACTAGATTTCAAGTACGGTGACCCTAAACTACAAACCCAAACATGAGCAAGAATATGGCCTTGTTATAGAATATTGGTTAAAGCACCTGGGGCAATTTACCTGGTGAAGAGAACATGTACTATGGGCACACAATAACATGTAAGCATTTCAGTAGCCAATAAACATTTATTAACTGCCTACTTTGTGTCAGATAATGTGCTGAGCCCTGGAGATGCAAAGAATGGCAGAAAACATTGTCTGCTCTCAAGGAGCTCACAGTTTAATGAGGATAATAGATAACATAATATAACCATGTCCAAACGAGAGGGAAGGCACTGGCATTAAGGGCATTAGGAAAGTTTTCTTGTAGAAGATGGGGTTGGAAGGAGGACTTGAAGGAAGCCCAGGAAGCCAAGACATGGAGGTCAGCCTGAAAAAAAAAATGTCCAGAGATGAGAAATGGAGTATTTTTCTGGAGAAAATAGCAAGAAGGTCAGAATCTTTGGATCGTAGAGGACGTTGCAGGGAAAAGAGGAGGAAGGTTATAAGGTGTAAGAAGCCTGGAAAGATCGGAATGAACAGTTTATGAAGGACTTTGAACAATAGAGAATTTTATATATGATCATGGAGTGATAGGGAGCCATTGAATTTTACTGGATGGGGCAGGAGTGAGGATGACATAGTCACCTACATTCACTTCAGGAAAAACCAGGTGGTCTCTGCATGGCCTACCAGATCTTAACCCATGATCTATGGAAAGGCTAGTGAGGGCCTCTACCAAGATGTTGAAACAACAGAAGGGGGAAGAAGGGGAAGAAATTATGAGGGGTGATCACTTGGCTGTGTAACTTTGGTTAGACAGAGGGAAAAGAAAGAACTCGCAACATGATATTTTAGACAAAGTAGTTGTTGTGAGGTGATTTGCTGTGATAGTAATAACACCTGTAAACAGGAAGAAAGCAGAGATGAAGTTAATTCTTAAAACATGTTTTACAGGTTTAGAAATTCAGAATAGTGACAAGTACTTAAAGGTTAACCAGCAGGTACTCCTGCCCTCTCCCACAGTGTACATCAGCCTGCCCACCTGCCTCTTACATCCTGGGGCTTCATAGATAGCTTCCCTGAAACCTTTCCTCTGTGTCCCAGGTGTGGCCTAGGGAGAGCTGTTATTAAAAATGCTTCATGGTGAGTGCTGAGGAGATGGAGTAGTAGCATCGAAGTGAACTGAACTGATAAAGCATTTATTAAGTGTTTATTTTATCATGTGCCAGGTGCCGTGATCATGCTAGGAATACAGATAGAAGAAAGACAGGATTTGTCCTTCCATATCTTGGATTTCAATGGAGGAGCCACAGTACTTAAGGGAGATTGGAGGTGAAAGGGGCAAGGGCACTGTTAGGAAAATGTTGGGAAGTAAGATATAAAGTCCAGTTTTGAGACAAGAGAGGTGGCAGCTCAGCTGGCAGGGCCCAAAGTGGTCGAGGACCTCCAGGTTCAGAGATCAAGATGCAGTGGGAGGAGGGGTGACAAAGAAGTTGTGGTACAAGGGACAGGACTGTTTACAATCTCCTTGATTTTGTTACTACTTTTCCTTTAGTAATAGGCTGTAGACTGAATCACTGCTAAGTTTTTCTGATTTTTTAAAAGGGAGGGAGGTAATCTCAGAACTGTTTATATAGAATATGTTACCATTGTCCAGTGGACTAAGTGGGAGAGAGCTAGGCAACTCCATAGTTAACTTGGGTAGATTATTGCTAGTTTTGCTAGTGCAGGTTCCAGCTTGTGTCTTTGTTATTAATTGGTTCCAGTGGTCTAAACTTAGACCAGTCCAATCACATCTAGCTGAGAGTTGCCCACATTGAGAGAGGAAAGAGAGTGATGGAGGAGTATAGCTTCTCCACTGGGGATAGTAAAGGGAAAAGGTCTCTGTTTTTGGCCTGTTGGACCTTGACCAAGTTTCTTACTGTTGCCTTGCTTGGTGCTGACAGTGGTTCTTTTTGCTATTTCACTCAATCCCCCACCCCCCAAGTTGTGTTCAAAGTCTAATTTCTTAGCCTATGGAAAAAGGAGGAGAAGGGCTGCTTTTATAGCTTTGTTCTATGATCACATCCTTCAGTCTCTGCCTGTGGGAAAAGCTTAAGAGCTTTGAGCCACACAGAATTGTTTGAAAAATTAAACCCCATCAGCTCAATTAGCGCAATGGAGCATTTTTATAAAATTAAAAACTCTACTTTGCAGAGATTTCCCCCCCCACACCTAATAGAATGAAAAGTAAAATAAACACCTACACTAAACGTAGGCAACCAAATGTCCTGGTGCAAAAGATGATGGATTAAGAGAGAAAATTATACATGGTGAGGCTTTATTATATTTGTAGCTGTTAAAGAGCATTAAGTGTCAGAATGGAAAATATAATTTATAGGGGTAGGCATCACAATTTCAAGAAATGTGGAAAAACAGGTAACTTACAAGCAAACTTGGTTAATCGTTTTATATTTAGTTGTTGAATTTTTCTGGTATTAAGTTTTGTATTAAAGTCGGAGATGAAAGAAACACTGTCTAGTTGTTAAGTGATTGGCCATAGGATATGAAAAACCTTTAACAACAAAACAACTGGACTCTCAATATCCATATGATAGGCTCCAAATTATTAATTGTAAGAGAAATGCTAAACAAAATGACTTGAGTTTCATCTAATGTTGCTCAAATTGGGCAAAGATGTTTTTAAAAGGCAACAAGTATAGTACTGAAAGCAACTGACTTGGAATTATGTGTGAAAAGTCACCAGAATATTCATGCTTTTGAACTAGAACTTTCAAAGGCAGAAAGTAAAGTTGCACACATATTGAAAGGTCCAAATCAGCCAGAGTCTGCACTAGATGGCCAACAGATGGGCAGTGGTTTGTTGTATGATTTTTGTTTAACTTTCATTCTCAAAGAGGACCATGACATCAGGGAGGAGATGCCATGCCATGCAAGTGAATTGGATTTAAGTGTGAGAGGGCTGTGCAAAGTCACCTGCCTCACTTTTTTTCCTGCAGAACCATCTGGGTCCAGTGGCTAGATATAGATCAAGATGACTAGAGTTGGCTCTGGATGGGAGATGTTGGCTTTTTTAAGCTAACGTCTTCAACAGGTCTCAGAATTGTGCTGTAGACAGAGAGGAAAGACACACACTCTGATGTAGAGCAAAGTAAGCAACATCATACAGAGCAAAATAAGCAGTATCAGGAGAAAAATAAAAAATCAGAACTACAATAATGTAAAACATAAACACTATAGAATATCTGCCAAATTTCCATTGAAATATAAAGTCTAGTCTTGGTTCAAGGTGACAGATGATAAAATGCACTTGTCACTTCTCTATTGAATGACAGGGGAGCCCAGATACAGAATGCTGCCTACTGGGTCAAGTATAATTGTGGTGTCTTTTTGTTGTGCTTGAGTTATTGTTCTTTGTTAGAAGGAAGGCTTCTAGGGTATGGGATCCTATAGGGAAATTACTTGGGCATAAAAACAAGAAACATCAGAGGTGAGAGAGAAGTTTGAACCAGAAGGAACAATATCTCCCAGGCAGGAAGCTAATTAATCATAGTGAAAACCTGGTGAAAACTATACAAGCCCCTATGCAAATATAAAGATTTAAAATTCTCAATTGTGTTTCTTATGCTATGTTATTTTTCTAATCTTTATAATAAACAGTCTTCATTTTATTGCACTGAATTCAACATGTTTTCTTCTTGTGGCATAGAATGTGAAGAGATTAGTTGTAATAAAAATAATTGTCCACTATGACATGGTGGAAATTCAATTGACCATTTGTCCAGAAGATCATATAAAAAGTGGAAAGACTTGTCTCAGAACACTTTATGAAACTAGGAGAAAGCAGTGAACAAGAGAACAAGGCAAGAAATCTAGTAATGAGGGTCAGCTGTAACTATAACTTTAAGGTGTTCTGAAAGCTTTCAGAAATAAACAATAGAAATGCCCTTCTCAATGGCCTGTTTCTCTCAGAGTCCACATGACTAAGTGATCTGGCTTTATTTCTTTCCTTGTCAAACTTGTTTAGATAATGTCAGTGACATTATAGAAGATATTGATGTTATCCACAGATATTTCCTAGCTCCAGATGATGATTTTTTTGTCCTTTTTGTAGTTTGATTGACTTTGTGAGAGGAAAAACTGGAAAGTTTTTCAATTTCCCTCTTTGGAAGCCCATGTCCTATTAATTCACATCCATCCTGTCCTTCCCGGGATCCCTCAGGCCCTTTGGCAGCATGGCCTCATGGAGAGCTGAGTACTAACATATACCTATGTCCAGGGATTCTGTGGTCCTTGTGGAATTGGGTGCTTTTTCATTTGGGCCTCCCAAACAGGAGGCTCTTCAAAATGGATGGTTGCCTTTGAAAATGGTAGCAATTTCTCTGAGTTCCTAATCCACAAAGCACAAAGAGCACTGGATACACACCTCATATGTGTGCACACACATACAAGCATGTAAATAAAGTCTTCCTCTCTGTTATCTTCCCTGTTACTTCTTTTTTCTTTGAAGGAAATTCTTTGCATAATTTTATTTTTTCATTAGTTATTTTGAAATTGCAGTGAACATAATATGTGAGTTAAAAGCTGAACAGATCCTTCCTAGGGGAAAATGAGAATAGTCAAATCTTTGATGCTGTGATATTCATGTTTGTCCCTTGGTGCAAGACAGCTTTCTTCTGGGAGCCACTGCTGCTTTATGTGGCAGGACAGAAATCTATATCAAGAAGAAAGGGACTGCAATATTGGGGATCAAGAGGAAACCCAGGTTTGCTAAATGGGAAAGCAATGCATAAGCTAAGAAAAAACACAGAATCAAGCAATTGGACTATCTTGGGATTTCAGGGTTAGGTTCCCATAGATCTTTGTTTCATTGGTTTTCTCCAAAGAGCAATAGCTGCTTTGTTCCTCCTGGACTCTCTATAAGCACCATGAGTTGTTGTCTCACACCTTTCTTTCTCAGTTGGATTGCCCTTGGTACACCATGGAGCTTTTGATGGTCTCTTCCAGGCTGTTGGAGTTCTGTAGCTGTGCTTGATGCAAATAATAGCACCAGGAGAGTGTGGAGTAGTTTTGATATGATTTTTAAATTGATTTCAGCTTGTACATTGTTTTCAACAAAGACCAACTGTTCACCCATATGGAGCAGTTTGTCATTCACACTGGTAAATATGAGTGAATGTTTCTTGAATGTATGGATTTCTTTATGCCTTATGCCTTTAATTTTCCAATAATTCAAATAAAAAGCCCCAGACAAGTCTTTCACTTTTCGATTTTTAAAATATGATCACTAGCTAAATCGCTCATTTATTTTTTCTCTTGGAAATATCTATGTGGTTTGGGAAAGGGGGTGCTTCTAAATTCATCACAAGAAAATCAAAATTTCTATTATATGTAGTTTCATTTGGCTCTAGTAGCAAGCCCAAGCTACATATGTATGTTTTAGTTGTTTAGTCATTGCAATTGTGCCCAAGAGATAGTCAATGTGGGTGAGGTTAGTAGTAAGAGAGGATCCTAGAAATAGAATTGTTATGATAGCATTTATGGCAATGATGTTTGCGTATTCAGCTAAAAAGAATATGGCAAAAGGACCAGCTGCATATTCTGTGTTGAAGACTGACACTAGTTTGGATTCTCCTTAAGTTAGGTTGAAGGGTGCTTGATCTCATTTCTCAAAAAAAAATAGAGATCAAATTTCTAAAAATAAGAGCCATTTCCCAATTGATAAATGATCAAAAGCTATAACCAGTTTTCAGATAAAGTAATCAAAGCTATCTATAGTTACATTAAAATGCTCTTAACTTATTATTGCTTGGAGGAATTCAAATTAAAAAATTACGAGGTACTACCTCATATATATTATATTGGCTAATATGACAGAAAAGAAAAATTTGACATTGATGCATTTTTGGTGGAGTTGTGAACTAATTTAACAATTTTTTAAAGAATAATTTG